>NW_024100474.1:15000-135000 GCF_016545835.1 Crotalus tigris | reverse complement strand
CAAGCTGTTCCACTGGTTAATTATTCTCACTGTCGGGAGGTTTCTCCTTAATTCCAGGTTGCTTCTCTCCTTGGTCAGTTTCCATCCTTGGCTTCTTCTGCACACGGTTATCTCTTGCACGGTCCAACTGCCTTCCCTTTGACTAGAGGCAGGTACATTTCTTTCGCGACGCAAGGCAGTCGTTAAACGGGTTTTGCCCCATTTTACGACATTGCTTGCCACCCCTGTTCGGTGAATTCACTGCGGTTGTTAAATGAACAACACGGTTGTTCAGTGAATCGGGCTTCCCCCTCCGACTTGGCTTGTCGGACGGTCTCAGAAAGGGGATCGCACGAACCCTGGGTCACGGCAACTGTCATAAACGTGAGTCGGTTGCCGAGGGTCTTGAATGTTGATCATATGACCGTGGAGAGGCTGCAACGGTCATCCGTCCGAAAAATGGACATCAGTGGGCAGCAGGCTGGAAAAACGACCTCCTTACCCTCTCCCAGAGGGAAACTGGACTTCCTTTGAAGACATTTCCCTTCTCATCCAAAAAGCTTCTTCGGTTCTGACCAGATGGTGAGGAATGGAAGGATTTATACTCCTTGCAGACAGCCGGTCATTTGCCTCCTTTTAGATCAGGGGGGTCAAACTCAATTTCATTGAGGGCTGCATCAGCATTGCGGGGGGGTGGCCAGGGTGGGTACAGCCTATTGGGTGGGTGTGGACGGAGTGGGTGTGGCTTACTGGGTGGGCGTGGCCAGCTCTACATCGTTCCCGTCAAGGGTGCCTGTGGGGGCCTGGGCAGGAGTGGGACAGATCTGGGGGTCTCTGGCAGAAGGGGGGGGGACCGGGGCAAGCGCCAAGGCAGGGTCCACTGGAGGAGCCTCACTGTTCCTCCCAGGCCATGCGGGGGGGGGGGCTGGATGGTGGTGCGGGCTGCCCGGAGCCCTGGACAGCAGAGGTCAAATGCCCAGCCTGGCCCGCGAGCACCCACGGCACCAAGGCCAGCACCACTTCCCCAAGGGGGTGCCCAGCTGCACTTACCTGCCAACCCCCCCCCCCAGAGCCCATCAAGCCGGATACGTGTAATAGGCGAGGGCCATTTGCTGGCCACTTCCAGGCGATGGTGCATTTCTTCATTCCCCGCAAAGGGTGACCCCTCCCCAGCATGCACCCAGGGGGCAGGGGCGACATGCCCCCAGGGGCTGCTTCCTCAAGCTGTTTGCAGACGGCCTTGTGGAGCTAAGACGGAATGCGTTTCAGCATAGATGGCCACCACAAAATTGTACATTGGCTCCCGACTGGCCTGGGCCAGGGCCAAGGCAGCGGGGGCCATTCCCTCACTGTTTCCAGGATGGCTTCGTGGGCCACATGAAACCACTTTGCCGGCCGCCCCTGGGCCTTGTGTTTGACACGTCTGTTTTAGAGGGTCGTTGAGGCCACGTGGAGGTTTACCTGTCCCCTCAGGGTCACCTGAGTGGTGCAAATAGATGTGGAGCCTTTTATGTGAAGATGTTTCGCTTCTTCACATGGATGGTGGGGAAGGGAAGGATTGATACTCCTTGCAGAGAGCTGGTCATTTGCATCCTTTTAGAGCAGGTGTTTCTCAACCGTGACCATTTTAAGGCATGTGGACTTCAACTCCCAGAATTCCACAGCCAGCATTGCTGGCTGTGGAATTCTGGGAGTTGAAGTCTACATGCCTTAAAATGGTCAAGGTTGAGAAACACTGTTTTAGAGAGTCGTTGAGGCCACTTATTTATTTATTTTATTTATTTATGAGACTTATATACCGCTTTAAGTGCGAGCACTCTCTAAGCAGTGTACACCAGTAAGCAATGTATATATATATATATATATATATATATATATATATATATATATATATTTACATTGCCCCCAACAATCTGGGTCCTCATTTTACCTACCCCGGAAGGATGAAGGGCTGAGTCAAACCTTGAGCCGGTGAGATTTGAACCGCTGACCTGCTGAACACAGTCAGCTAAAGTGGCCTGCAGTACTTGCACTCTAATTGCTGCACCACCTCGGCTCACTTGGAGGTTTGTCTGTGACCTCCGGGTCACCTGAGGGGTGCAAACGGGTGTGGAGCCAAACTGTGCCCCAGTTTGAGATGCAGACCACACGGACTCGTCCCCATCATCCTGCGCCCGTCTTCAACGGTGAAGGGACCCGGGGCAGAAACCATCCTGCAGCCGAGAAGGCTCCACACCCATTTGCACCGCTCGGGTGACCCTGAGGACACAGACAATCCTCCAGGTGGCCTCAACGACTCTCAGACCAGCTGTCTGCAAGGAGTATAAATCCTTCCCTTCCCCACCATCCGGTCAGAGCCGAAGAAGCGAAACGTCTTCAAATAAAAGGCTCCACATCCCTTTGCACCCCTCAGCTGACCCTGAGGACACAGAGACAAACCTCCAAGTAGCCTCAACGACTCTCTAAAAGGAGGCAAATGACCAGCAGTCTGCAAGGAGTATAAATCCTTCCCTTCCCCACCATCCAGTCAGAGCTGAAGAAGCTTCTGGGAGGAGAAGCGAAACGTCTTCCAAGGAAAACAAAGGCAGTCCAGTGGCCTCCTGAAAAAAAAAGCCCCCTTGGGGACAACCGTGACCTGCATGACGGAGAATCTCCACAGACATTTGACCTCCTTACTCTCGCTTTTCTCCCCCATGGAGCCAAAGGCACAACAGACACATCCAGCACCTGGAGCTGAGCCCTGGAATCTAGGAAGTGAGGACTTTCCAGGGCAGAAGCCCAGATGTTGCAACCCCCAAGGGGGCTGGGTCAGTTCAACCCGGCCTGTTAAAAATGCTGGCCGGGGTCAAGCCCTCTCCCTAGGCTTGGTGCCAACTGCCCCTCCGCTGGCGGGCCCTTCGCACGCCAGAAGGCGAGCCAGACGCCGATTTAAGTTTCACGCCTGTTCCCGGATTCTAACTCGGCTTAGCTGGGGTTCGGAAAAAGCCGCCCTCAGTGTTGTTTATTTGGAAAATATTTCCCCAATTGCTGCTCATTCCCTTTCGCGTTGAGCCGACGCCAGAGATTTGGAGCAGGGCGCGGAAGGCAGGGAGGAAGGCTTGTCACGGCTGTGCATCGCCCGGCTTGGTGGCAACCCAGGGAACGGAGAACCTGGTTTTGGGAAGGATTTGAAGCTGGCTTGTGCTCAGGGGAACGGCTTGGCTGTGGAGGCTGTGGGCACTGAGTCACGGGAGGTTTTTAAGAAAAGGCTGGACAGCCACTTGTCTCATAGGGTCTCCTCTGGAGCAGGGGGCTAGACTAGAAGACCTCGAAGGTCCCTTCCAGCTTCTATTCCATTCCATTCCATTCTCTACTCTATTCTTATTGTATTGTATTCTCCTATCCTATCCTATCCTATCCTATCCTATCCTATCCCATCCCATATTCTATTCTATTCTATTCCATTCCGTATTCTATTCTACTCTGCTCTATTCTATTCTGCTCTATTCTATTCCATTTTCTATTCTATTCCGTTTTCTATCCTATCCTATCTTATCCTATCCCATTCCATATTCTATTCTATTCTATTCCATTTTCTATTCTACTCTGTTTATTCTATTCTACTGTATTCTATTCTATTCCATTCCATTTTCTATTCTTTGTGTTCTATCCTATCCTATTCCATATTCTATTCTATTCCATATTCTATTCTACTCTGCTCTATTCTATTCTGCTCTATTCTATTCTATTCTGCTCTATTCTATTCTATTCTATTCTGCTCTATTCTATTCTATTCTATTCTGCTCTATTCCATTCTATTCCATTCTATTCCATTTTCTGTTCTATTCTGTGTTCTATCCTATCCTATCCTATCCTATCCTATCCTATCCTATCCTATCCTATCCTATCCTATCCTATCCCATTTCATATTCTATTCTATTCTATTCTATTTTCTATTCTGGTCTGTGTTCTATCCTATTCCATATTCTATTCTACTCTGCTCTATTCTATTCTGTTGTATTCTATTCTGTATTCTATTCTATTCTCGTCTGTATTCTATTCTCTATTCTCTTCTCCTCTTCTCTTTTATTCTATATTCTCTACTGTATTCTATTCTGTATAGTATTTTATTGTATTTGTTCTATTCTATATTCTATTTTGTTCTGTTCTATTCTTTCTATTCTATTTTCTATCCTATCCTACCCTGCTCTATTCCTATTCCAATTCCATTCCATTCCATTCCTTTCCTTCCAATTCTAAACCTAATTTTAATTCTAGTTCCAATTTTAATTCTCTTCCAAACGAAGCTGCTGAAAACAGGGGGGACGGTTGAGAATTTCCTGAAGGACGAGGTTGGGGTGGGTGTGTGTGGGGCGAGAGACTCGTGGCTTCTAACCCTACACCTCTGGGGATCGACCCCCCCTTCAAAAAAAAAAAGCAGAGCTCATAAAGGAGGCTTAAACAGGTGTGAGTGTGTGTGTGGGGGGGAGGCTTGCCTGACAGCATCTCTGAACATCTTGCAAAGGCTAAGAGGGAAGGTGCTGGCCGGCCGTGGAGCTCTGGCAGAAGCACGGGAAAGTAGGTCATTGCGCATTGCCTCCCCATCTGCTGATGGCTGACGAGGAAGCCGCTCAACACGGAGTCTTGCTGCGTCTCTGCCTCCGTTACTGGCTCCCGGCTGGAGAAAAAAAACTTGTGAATTGTGCAACGGCTTCTCCCTGAATCGGTTGCGGGAGCCAGGTTCCTCCGGGGCCTGGCCGGGCCTCCTGGCACGTTCAGAGAGCCGAGGGCACCAGGTTGGGGAAGGGAAATTCTGTTTTTGAAGGGTACCATCCTCTCCTGCCTGCTCCAGTCCGACGGCTGGGCAGAGAAGCTGGTTTTCCAAGGGTTCTGGAGAAGGGCGTTGCGGGCTCTGTGTGTCTGTCTGTGTGTGTCTGTGTGTGTGTGTGTGTGTGTGTGTGTCAGGTACCACAGTCCTCGACTTACAACAGTACGTTTAGTGACTAAAAAAACTGGAGGTTTTTAATAAGAGACTGGACAGCCATTTGTCTGAAAGGGTAGAGGGCTTGAGCAGGGGGTTGGACTAGATGACCTCCAAGGTCCCTTCCATTGTGTTATGAAAGGAAGGAAGGGAGGGAGGGAGGGAGGAAGGGAGGGAGGGAGAGAGGGAGGAAGGAAGGAAGGGAAGGAGAGAAAGGGAGGGAGGGAGGGAGGAAGAAAGGGACGGAGGGAGGGGGAGAGAGAAAGGGGAGAAGAGGGAAGGAGTTGGAAGGGAGGGAGGAAGGAAGGGAGGGAGAGAGGGAGGGAGGGAGGAGGAAAGGGAGGGAGAGAGGGAGGAAGGAAGGAAGGAAGGGAAGGAGAGGGAGAAAGGGAGAGAGAGAGAGGGAAGGAGGGAGGAAGGAAGGAAAGAAGGAAGGGAGGGAGGGAGGGAGGGAGGGAGAGAGGGAGGGAGGAAGGGAAGGAGAGGGAGAAAGGGAGGGAGGGAGAGAGGGAAGGAGGGAGGAAGGAAGGAAGGAAGGGAGGGAGGAGGGAGGGAGAGAGGGGAGAGAGGGAGGGAGGGATGGGGGAAGGAAGAAAGGAACATAGTTTCCTGCCTGAGCAGGGGGTTGGACTAGAAGACCTCCAAGGTCCCTTCCAACTCTATATTATTTTTATTATTATTATTTTACAACACACTGAAAAAAGGAGGACCGTTTTTCACGCTTAACGCCCGTTGCAGCATCCCCCGTGGGTCACATGATCAAAATGTAGACGTTTGGCAACTGACTGGTACCCATGACAGTTGCGGTGTCCCGGGGGTGGGGCGGGGTGTCACGTGATCTCCTTCTAGAACCTTCTGACTAGCCAAGTTGATGGGGGAGCCAGATTCACTTAATGGCCGTGTCACCAGCCTAACGACGGCAGGGGTTCGCTTAATGGCCGGGGCAAGGCCGGTCGTCGTAGGGGGCAGCAGGCGCTTCGCAAGCCTCTCGTTCCGCGAGAAAAATGTTGGGCTCCAATGGAGGTCGTAAGCTGAGGACTAGTTTCCCGCTTCTCTTCCTTTGGGATGCTCCGGCTCAGGAGAAGCAACACCCCCACCCCACTCCCAGTCACCCCCATCCAGGTCCAAACCAGGCCTGACCCTGCTTAGCATCTTCAAGGCTAACCAGGCACCGCGGTTCACTCCTGCATTTGTCCATTTCTTTGGGGGGGGGGCTTTTGGAAGGCGTCTCCTTTGATCAACCAAAGGAGACCCCTCCCAAAAGCCCTTGTTTTTCACTGACCCATTTTTGGGGGAGGGGGGAGCTGGGGTTCCTCTGGCTGACACCCCCCTCCCCTCTTTGGGGGGCTTCTCTCTAGAAATGGCGAATTCAGGATTGATGAAGTTGCAAAAGAAGGAGGAAGCAGGAAGCTTCTCTAGATGGGAGGGGGCTTGTGGGGAGGGGGAATTACAAGCTTCTGACTTCTCATGGCCTGCCCCCCCCCAAGTGCCCCCCCTCCTAAGGATGTTGTTGCTTTTTTGGAACTTTGGAAGAGGCCCAAAGTGACCGCAGTGTTTTTGCCAAGCAATCATTGTGTAAGACTGTTTGTTTAATCCCTTTAGGTCAGAGCATAAGGCTGCACGGAGTGTTCCCCACAACGGTCCTGCGAGGTAGGCTGTGGGGCATGAGACACAGAGAGAGAGAGAGAGAGGGAGGGAAGGAGGAGGAGAAGAAAGAAAGAAAGAAAGAAAGAAAGAGAGAGAGGAAGAGAGGAGAGACAAAGAAAAAGAGAAAAACAAAGAAAGTGAGAGAGACAGGGAGAGAGGAGAGAAAAGAGACAGAGAGAGAGATAGAAAGAGTGAGTGAGGGAGAGAGAGAGAAGGAGTGAGAAAGAGAGAGACGGACACAGAGAGAGAGAGAGAGACAGAGAGAGAGAAGGAACAAGAGAGAGAGACAAAGAGAGAGGAAGAGAGAAGGAGTGAGAAAGAGAGAGACAGAGAGAAAGAGTGAGAGAGACGGAGAGAGGAGAGAAAAGAGACAGAGAGAGAGACAAAAAGAGGGAGAGAGAGAGAAAGAGCGAGAAAGAGAGAGACGGACACAGAGAGAGAAGGAACAAGAAAGAGAGAGAGGCAAAGAGAGAGAGTGAGGGAGAGACAGACAAAGAGCAAGAAAGAGAGAGAGACAAAGAGAAAGAGACAGAGAGATGGAGACAGAGAGGGAAAGAGAAGGAGACAAAGAAAACAGAAAAACACCCCCACAAACACAGAGAAAAGGAGACAGAGAAAGAGAGACAGAAAGAGAGCGAGAGAGAGAAAGAGAAAGAGAAGAGGGAGACAGAAGGACTAAAGTTTAGCTGGAACTGTAGTCCAGTTCACAACCACCCTGTGAGGAAGGCTGGCCAGAAAGGATGAGAGGCACAACGAGAGCATTTGCAGCTGAGCCAGACTTGAACCTGGCTCCCTCCAGTTCTCTGCCCATGCCCGGGTATGGGCACTCCCGGGGGCCACCTGGTGCTCAGGGGGGGGGGCCCTGAACCAGCTGGCAAAGGCCGCCAGGCCCTGGGGAGGGGGGTGTCCAGTCACCTCCCTGGCCTAGCTATGGTGGCCCCCGGGGACCCAGCCCGCCTCGTCCCTCCTCCTCTCCTGGGTGGCTTGTTCAGCTAGCTAAGCAAGCCACCATCGGCCTGATTCGCACGTGTCGAGCCCCGTGGCTGGGTTCTCCCAAAGGCGGGAACTCGGGACCCATGTGGCACTGCCTCCCATTCCCCGGGAGTGCCTCCGTCTTTAGGGCTCGTCGGTGAGGCTGCACCCCAGCACACCTCTCCCGAGGCCGTTTCGAGGAGGTGTGCGAAGCCGGCCGCCAGCTGCTCAGCAGACCCCGGCCCAGCGCAAGGTGTGAGTTGTGTGTGACACTGCAAGATGGAGACACGTGACTTGAGGGGGGGGGAGACAGTCTCTGAGTGGAGGGGGGCGGTGAGAGAAGGACACGGGGGGGAACAAAAGGGCAACAAAGCATCCTTTCTTCCTGGCTGGCCTTGGCGGCTGCAAGCTGCCTCTTGTGCACCTGAGGGACCCACCTGATCCCTCCTTTCTCTTCCTGCCCCCCCCCGCTCCCCGCTCCCCCCCCCTTTGGGGCAGCGTTCCCAGGCAGCGTTCCCAGGCAGCTGGAAAACAAGAGTGCTCGGAGGCTTCATTCAGCCCTCCCCAACGGGGCCAGAGAGAGCAGCGGATAACAGGATAACAGAATTGAAAAGGACCCTTAAGGCCACACCTGGGATGCTGCGTCCAGTTTTGGTCACCACGATGTAAAAAAGAGGCTGAGACTCTAGAACAGTGGTTCTCAATACAGTTCCCCATGTTTTGGTGACCCCCAAGTGGGTGTGGCCCCCAATAAGAGGGAGTAGGACAGCTAGGGAAAAGGGAAAAAAATGGCGGACAGCGTGGTTTGGCGACCCCCGTGAAATGGTCATTTGACCCCAAATGGGGTCCCGACCCACAGGTTGAGAACCACTGCTCTAGAAAGAGTGCAGAGAAGAGCAACAAAGAGGATCAGGGGACTGGAGGTTAAAGTATACAAGGAAAGGTTGATGGAATTGGGGATGTCTAGTTTAATGATCCAACCCAGTGGTTCTCCACCTGTGGGTCGGGACCCCATGTGGGGTCGAACGATCATTTCACGGGGGTCGCCAAACAACGCAGTCTGCCATTTTTTTCCCCCTTTTCCTTGGCTGTGCTACTCCCTTTTATTCTATTGGCTTTGGAAAGCCAATAGAATAGACTCTCTTGAATAGAGTCTAATTCTATTGGCTTTCCAAAGCCAATAGGAATTGTCCAGGCTGTCTCTGCCCTGCTGAGCCCGCCAAAAGTCCCATTCTGCAAACGGTGCTGCACCACTTGACTTACGACCAGTTGAGTAGTCCTCGACTTACAACCGGTTGGGGGTCGCGGCATTAAAAAGGTTGAGAACCACTGATCCAACTGGTCAGTCCTAGAGGAGATCAACCCCGACTGCTCTTTAGAAGGCCAGATCCTGACGTTGAAACTCAAGTACTTTGGCCACCAAATGAGAAGGAAGGACTCCCTGGAGAAGAGCCTGATGCTGGGAAAGATGGAGGGCAAGAGAAGAAGGGGACGACAGAGAATGAGATGGCTGGAGGGAGTCCCTGAAGCAGGAGGCGTGAGCTTCAATGGACTTCAGAAGATGGTAGAGAACAGGAAGGCCTGGAGGAACGTCATCCATGGGGTCACGATGGGTCGGACACGACTTCGCAACTAACAACAAAGTTTAATGAAGAGAAGGACGAGGGGGGACATGAGAGCAGTCTTCCAGTATCTCAGGGGCTGCCCCAAAGAAGAGGGGGTCAAGCTATTCTCCAAAGCACCTGAAGGCAGGGCAAGAAGCAATAGAGGGAAACTAACCAAAGAGAGAAGCAATCTAGAACTAAGGAGAAACTTCCTGACAGTGAGAACAATTAACCAGTGGAACTACCTGCCTCCAGAAGCGGTGAATGCTCCAACACTGGAAGGAGGAATTTTCTGACAGTGAGAACAATCAACCAATGAGAACAGAAATTGCCTTCAGATGTTGTTGGTGCTTCATCAGTGGAGGCTTTCAAGGAGAGACTGGACTGCCATCTGTCGGAAATGGTGTAGGCAGGGTCTCCTGCTTGGGGGGGGGGTGTTGGACTAGATGACCTACAAGGTCCCTTCCAACTCTATTATTTTAATTCTAATTCTAGTCCAACCTCCTGTTCAAGCAGGTCACCCTATCCCATTCCGGACAAATGGTTGTCCAGTCTCTTCTTGATTGTTAAGTGGGTCACCATGTGGCCGTTCCCAATTTGTGAACCTTTTTTTATGACCGTTAAATGAATACTGCGTAAAGCAAAGACTGTGCTTAAGGACTGTGGTCATTAAGCAAGACCATTCTTCATTGCAGGATGTTTTTAGCTGGAAACTGAAAGTTAACACTAGTTTTAAACTGTGGTTATTTGACACCCTGCATATGGCCATTGCAACTTCAAATTTGGGTCCAAGTCCCCAAGACCTGATCAAGGTCTGTCCTAAGTCATAAGTTGAGGACTACTTGTACTGTGTCGCATATCTGTGGAGGGAACTTAAACAATGGGATAGAATAGAATAGAGTAGAGTAGAGTAGAGTAGAGTAGAGTAGAATAGAATAGAATAGAATAGAACGGAAGGGATAGAGAGATGCAATGATGATAGATAGATAGATAGATAGATAGATAGATAGATAGATAGATAGATAGATAGATAGACGATACAGAAATAGACAGATAGATATGGAAAGATGGTAGAAAGACAGAAAGATAGAAGGAAACATGGTAGGTAGGTAGGTAGATAGAAGATAGATAGATAGATAGATAGATAGATAGATAGATAGATAGATAGATAGATAGAGATGGATGATACAGAAATACAGAAATAGATAGATATGGAAAGATGGTAGAAAGACAGAAAGATAGATGGAAACATGGTAGGTAGGTGGGTAAATAGAAGATAGATAGATAGATAGATAGATAGATAGATAGATAGATAGATAGATAGATAGATAGATAGATAGATAGATAGAGATGGTAGATGGATGGTCGGTGGGTGGGTGGGTAGGTAGGTAGATGATAAAGATGATAGATGGATGGATGGGTGGGGGAGTAGGTAGGTAGGTAGATAGATGATAGATAGAGATGGATGATACAGAAATAGATAGATATGGAAAGATGGTAGAGAGAGACAGAAAGATAGATGGAAAGATGGTAGGTAGGTAGACAGAAAGACAGACAAATGATAGATAGATATGGAAAGATGGTAGATAGATAAAGATAGATAGATACAGATGGATGATATAGAAATACAGAAATATAGATAGCTAATAAAGTTAGATGATATCACGATAAAGGTAAACAAATGCTGAGAACCATAAACGAACAAATACTTTTAATAAAGAAATACATGGGTTTTTCTGAGCCGCAGAGGATGACAAGAAAACCCTGCAAACCAACAAATCAACCCAAAGAGAAACAAACACAAACAGGTGAGCAGGAGGCAGAGGCCCACAAGCAAGGGGTCCGTCTAAGTGCCCTCAAGGGAACTCCTTAGGCAGGGGTGCAATTCACGGTGCAGACAGAGGCGGAGATCAGCAGCCCAGGCCCAACGACCCCCTTTCTGGATGCGAAGTGGGGCAGAGGACTGGGGGGGGCAGAGGAGCCTCCGGAAATAAAGCTGGAGGAAGTGGAAAAAGCCACAACTGGGTTGTGTGTTTCTCAACCTTGGCCGCCTTAAGATGGGTGGACTTCAACTCCCAGAATTCTACAGCCGGCCATGCCGGCTGTGGAATTCTGGGAGTTGAAGTCCACCCATCTTTAAAAGCGGCCAAGGCTGAGAAACTCTATAAGTCTCGCGCGAACAGAAGACCTCCTCCCCATCCAATAGCGCCACCGCGTGACATCACGGAACACACTTCCTGCAATCGCGGCGCCCTCATTGGCTGGGGGGAGCGCCCATCTTCCAACCGGGTGAGCGGTCATGAGGGGAGGGCGGCCGAGGCGCCAAGCGACATTTCTACCCAGGGAAACAATCTTGGTTTCTTCTAGTGTTGCTAAGGAAACATTCATTGAAATGATTATGAAACCCGGCTAAAGTGATTCCCTTCGCCCCGCCATACTAAGGCGGTGGCAGGCGCCGAAGGCTTGGAGTCGCCTTCCCGCCCTTTTCGGTTCAATTTTCGAAGCACCAGAAGTCCCGCCCTCGGCCGTTGTTGCCCAGGAACGCACTCACCAGGAGCGGTAGCAACGTTCGGACCGCTCTAGGCGCGTCTCGATGCTTATTAACGGAATAATACCGCTAGAAGAGGCGTTGGAGGACTTCTAGGCCAACGGAGGCCTACCTGAAAGGCCCGGCGGCCTAGCGACCCAACCCGGCCTAACGAGTCGGAGACCGGCGCTAGGGCGGAGCCACGGACCGGCGAGGCGGCTGGGGGAGCGCAGAGGCGGCGGCAGCGCCGGACCGGGGCGGCCTTGCAGGCGGCAACGACGGGGCTGGAGGCAGCGCCACAGAGGCGGCGGAGTAACGAGGAGGCCACCAGCAGGCCGAGCGAACCTGGCTGAAGGACGGAGCCGGAGCCACGGCTGGAGGCGGAGCGACGGAGCGGCGGATGGGGACAGATGGTGGAGCGGCCCACCCGAGAAAAACCGACTAGGAGACCGGCTCAGCACAGAAAAAGCAGCTATTAAACCAACTCAGCAGAAAAAAAAACCCCAACTACTGGTAGTAAATCTGCTCAGCACAGAGAAAGACCGACTCAGTAGAGGGAAAAAAACCAACTACCAGTAGTAAATCTGCTCAGCACAGAGAGACCAGCTAATAGACCAGCTGAGCACAGAAAAATTAGGTATTAAACCGGCTCAGCATTGAAAGACCGACTCAGTAGGGAAAAAACCCCCAACTACCAGTAGTAAACCTGCTCGGCACAGAGGGACCAGTTTTTAAACTAGCTCAGAGAGAAAAACCGACTAGTAGACCAGCTCAGCACAGAAAAACCAGGTATTAAACTAGCTCAGCAGAGAAAAACCAATTAGTAGACCGACACAGGAGAAAAAAAACCTCAACTACCAGTAGTAAACCTGCTCAGCACAGAGAGACCAAGGATTAGACAGCTCAGCACAGAAAAACCAGGTATTAAACTAGCTCAGCACAGAAAAACCAATTAGTAGACTGACACGGGAGAAAAAAAAACCCAACTACCAGTAGTAAACCTGCTCAGCACAGAGAGACTAAGGATTAGACCAGCTCAGCACAGAAAAACCAGGTATTAAACCAGCTCAGCAGATAAAGACTGACCAATAGACCGACACAGGAGAAAAAAAACCTCAACTACCAGTAGTAAACTTGCTCAGCACAGAGAGACCACCAGCTCAGCACAGAAAAGCCAGGTATTAAACTAGCTCAGCAGAGAAAAACTAATTAGTAGACTGACTCAGCAGAAAAAAAGCCCCCAACTACCAGTAGTAAACCTGCTCAGCACAGAGAGACAGGTTTTTAAACCAGCTCAGCAGAGAAAAACCAGGTATTAAACTAGCTCAGAAGTAAGGTGACCAACCGTCCTCCTTTAGGGAGGACAGTCCTCCTTTTGTAAGTTTTGTCCTCTCTCGAAAAGTGTCCTCCTTTTCGATATTTGAAGACTAATCTGTAAATCTCCGTATTCGATCGATCCCGAGCCGATCCATTGCGTGTAATGTGACGTATTTGTATTTGACATGATGATCCGTCACGACTCGGTACAGTGTGGCGAGACGCATGTATTCCGCATGAAAGAATTGTTTTGAGAGAGTGCGCAGCACGCAAGTGGCTTTGTTTACTTCTTACCGAAACACCACACGGCACACATGCACACATTAGACTCACTTCTTTCTCAGTGAATATTCAGTCATACACAGGTGAGCACAATAATTCACGTTTTATTAATTCATTATCTGTTTAATAATTTCCAAATACGTATAAATTTATTTACAAGTTTATTCACTTATGTTATTGCTTCAGTTTTAATAATTAATTTTATTTATTCATAATGAATGGGCTTGCGTCGTTCATGTAGCTCTGTTTTATTTTTAATTTTAAATTTCATTTATGGATGGAAAAGTCAAAAAAGAGGAAATGCCATTTCAACAATAAATTGAATAAGGAATTTCCATTCCTCATATCAAAGAAGGATAACATTGTTTTCTGCAATATTTGCAGCGGAGAATTTTGTATTGCAGTTGGGGCCAGAGCAGCTATTACAAAACACTTGACCACCAAGAAACATAAACAATCATTAGATGCATCTGCTTCCAGTTGTAAAGTAACAAGTTTTTTTTTAAACTTCAAATTATTCTGAAGATGAAAAACAATTAGCTGCAATGGAGGGAACATTTGCATTTCATACCATAATTCACAATCAAAGTTTTCGTAGTATGGATTGTACAACTAAATTATCGAAAAAGTTTCACGATGCTAAATTTTCATGTGCCAGGACAAATTGCGAGGCTGTTATTAAATCAGTATTTAAAAATTACTGTGACAAAATACTTAACAGAAGACTTGGAAACTGCAACATTTGTAACCGTTTTATCTGATGCATCCAATCATAATGAAACTAAATTGTATCCAATATTTTAATGTTACCAAGGGCATTCAAGTAAAAATTTTAAATTTAAAATCCATTGAGGGCGAAACTGCTGAAATTTTGTCAAACCATCTATACAGAGTAATAAATGAAAACAATTTAAAATCCAAAGTTGTTGCAGTAACAGCTGATAATACAAACACAAATTTTGGTGGGTGAAGATGCAAAGGGGTGAATAATGTGTAAAATTACAAGATTTACTCCAAAAGAAAATACTAGGAATAGGTTGTAATGCACATATTTTGTCAAATGCAATCAACATGGCGTCATGTGCCACGCCAATTGATGTAGAAGTAATAATAACTACAATTTATTTGTATTTTAGTCGTTTTACTGTTCATGTGGCTACTTTAAAACAATTGTGAAGAAGCGAATGTTCAATACAAAAAAAATTTAGGATATTCAAAAGTCAAATGGCTTGCTCTAACACCTGCCATAGAGTGTGTTCTACAATTATTTGAGCCTCTTTGTTCATATTTTTTAAGTTTAGACAAATGTCCTAAAATCCTGGAATTGTCTTTCAAAAATGAAATATCTGAGATATTAATATATTTTGTACATAATCAAGTATCTATTTTTCACAAAATGATTCAAAAGATTGAAGGTGAACACATTTCAGCTACAGAAGTTATTCTTATTTTGAATAACTTTATTCTTCAATATAAAACTCAATTTGAAGAAAATTTTCTTCCTTTAGTTATAAAAAGAAAATTGTCAGACTTAGAGGAATCAAATCCGGGCATAACGGAAAAGTTTATCAAAGAAGCGCGGAATTTTTACCAAACATGTTTTCAATATATCGAAGAATGCTCTGACACAAACATCACAGGAAATAACAGTTTTCAATGGTGTTTTTTTGACTTCGTCGCAAGTATATTCGACAGATATTGAATCTTATGTTGAGTTTTTATCTAAAGAAATGCCAGACATTAAAATAGACAACAGTTGTCTCTTCGAAGAAATTAGAAGACTGAATGTGTTTTTAAATTCTGAAAAATTAATACAGTGGGAAAATAAACACGTTGAAATGGATAAAAGATGGGTAGAAATATTCAGCCATTTCAAAAATGAACATATTCCATGTGAAAATGTATTTATTCTTGTTCAATTTACGTTGTGCTGCCCTGGAACTAATGCAGCAGTTAAAAGGTTTTTTTCAATTGCTAATGATTTTTGGAAAAGTGAGAAATCGAGATTGAATGTTGATACTCTAGCTGCAGCACTTGCCGTAAAATTCAATATGAAGGATATTTCTTGTTCAGATATTTCCAATATATTGTTAGAAGATGATACATTGACAAAAATATTCAATGGAAAAGTACTCATTTAAATAATAATTAATAGGCATGTAAGCATAATTACAGTATAAAATGTTATTGTTATGTTTATTATTACATGTTTATCATATTATAGTGTATTGTTGCAATGAATAAAATGTTTTTTATTTACGATATATATTTTTTTTCAATTTATTTGTGTCCTCATTGTGAAAAAAGTTGATCACCTTACCAGTAGTAAACCTGCTCGGCACAGAGAGACCGGTTTTTAAACCAGCTCAGAGAAAAACTGACTAGTAGACCACCTCAACACAGAAAAACCAAGTATTAAACCGGCTCTGCAAAGAAAGACCGACACAGGAGAAAAAGAAAACCCCAACTACCAGTAGTAAACCTGCTCAGCACAGAGAGGCCAGGTATTAGACCAGCTCAGCACAGAAAAACCACCAATTAAACTGTCTCAATAGAGAAAGACCGACTAGTAGACCGACTCAGCAGAAAAAAACCCCAACCTGCTCAACACAGAGAGACCGGTTTTTAAACCAGCTCAGCAGAGAAAAAGTGACAAGACCGGCTTAACCCAGAGAGAGCTGCTATTTACAGGCTTTGCAGGAACCAAGATTGTAAGCACCGGCTTGGCTTCACTCCGCGACCGTTTTACCTAACAGCTGATCCCAATTGTGGTTGCTAAAGAAGGAGGGCAGGTCTATGTTTGGGAAAAGGCCGTGTGCGTCATATTGTCCGTATGTTCTCCAAACGGAAATTGGCAACTTTGCAAAAAAAAAAAAAAGCAACCAATACGAAATGGACCTGACCAGCAAATGGTCAGATTGGATGGTTCCTTGCCCGGCCATTCGCAGGACCTCTGGGCAAGCGGAAGCCTGGAGGGTCTGGAGTCTCTGGCGAAACCAGTTGCCGTGACCTCTTTCTCTCCTTTTCTCTCTCCCCCCCCCCCAGGAAGCTTAGAGGCAATCTCGTCCTGCTCTGGGATGGATGTCTGCAGAACTTCTACAGGCAGTTCTCTGTTAACTGAGTTTTGCCTCATTGTATTTACCGTATTTTCCGGCGTATAAGGCGACCAGGCGTATAAGACGACCCCCGACTTCGGCGCCGAGTTGCATGCCTAGAAAGTCGTCTTATACGCCGGAAACTACCGTAATTTCCGGCGTATAAGATGACTCGGCGTATAAGACGACCCCCCGACTTCGGCGCCGATTCCGACGCTTTAAAAAGTCGTCTTATACGCCGGAAAATGCGGTACCTTTCTTTCACGGTTATTAAGGTGCCGTTGTAAAGTTAGTCACACGGTTGCTAAGTGAATCTGGCTTCACTTTGCTTGTTAGAAGGTGGCAAAAGGGGTTCACGTGACCCCTACACAAAAGTCCATTGCCAAGCGTCCAGATTTTGATCACGTGACCATGGTTGGGACAAAACTCAGCCGTACTTTTTCGTGCGGCTGTTGATAAAAACAGGATCGCCAACATGACGACCCCCGTGAAATGGTCGTTCGACCCCAAATGGGGTCCTGACCCACAGGTGAGAACCGCTGGCATAGGGATATATTATTTTAGCCTCCCTAAAACTTATTTCTTCTGGGACCAGACCCTTAGCATCCTCCTCCTGGCACGCTGTCAGCTCCCATTTTCCCCCATAAGGAAACTAACTGGCAATTTGGTTTAGGGGTTAAAGCACCAGGATAGAAAGCTGGAAACCATGAGTCTTAGCCATGAAAGCCGGCTGGGTGACTTTGGGCCAATCACCAGGAGATGGTGAGTTCTAGTCCCACCTTAGATGTGAAAGCTAGCAGGGTGACTTTGGGCCAATCACCAGGAGATGGTGAGTTCTAGTCCCGCCTTAGGCATCAAAGGTGGCTGGGTGACTTTGGTCCAGTCCTCTCTCAGCCCAATCCACCTCACAGGATTGTTGTGCAGAAAATAAGAGGAGGGATATTAGATATGTTCGCAGGACAACTTAAGAAGCAGAAATTCTCCTGGGAACAAACGTGTATCTACTGCCCATCCGGCATACAGTTGCCTCTCCTTTTCGATTCACACAGCCCTCAAAACTCAGCATTTGGAAACGTAGAAAACCGACAGTCCGTCGCGTCTGCCCTTGGGTGGCGTGGAGTTCCTGGGCCAGCTCAGAACATGGTCAGCCGCCAACAGGAACCAACAGGCTCCCACTAAGGGGGGGGGAAACACTCTCTCCACCCCAGCCTCGCCTGCAAGCCGCCGAGCGTCAAGTCCTTTAAATTAATAATTAGCAGCTCTCTTAACAAATGCCATCGTTTGGTCCGGGAGAGGCAGCATCGCATGAAAAATTGATCATGCTTAGTGAGAACTGAGTGGCTCCGTGCAGAGCAGAGGCTTTCATTGGTGGGGGGCACGGCTTGGTGGGTGGTGGGGAGATGGAGAGGGAAGTGGATAGTGCAACGCGCTCTACATGGGGCTACCCTTGAAAAGTATTCGGAGACTACAGTTGGTCCAGAATGCAGCCGCGCGAGTGATAGTGGGTGCTCCTCGATACACCCACGTTACACCTATCCTCCGTGAGCTGCACTGGTTGCCTATTGGTCTCCGGGTCCAATTCAAGGTGTTGGTCATTACCTTTAAAGCCCTATATGGCTCAGGGCCAGGCTATTTGCGAGACCGCCTACTACCTCATAGTTCCCTATGTCCGGTTAGATCCCACAGGCTGGGCCTCCTTCGGGCCCCGTCGGCCAAGCAGTGCCATTTGGCGGGGCCGCGGAGGAGGGCCTTCTCTGTGATGGCGCCCACGCTTTGGAATCAGCTCCCCCTGGAGATTAGGACCGCTCCCACCCTGTTGGTCTTCCGTAAGCTACTTAAGACCTGGCTTTTCCGGCAGGCCTGGGGTTTATAAAACCTGACCCCTGGATGATTGTTTTTATATTGTTTTGTTATGTTTTATGTGTTTTTTATTGTTAGCCGCCCAGAGTCCTTCGGGAGTGGGGCGGCTTATAAATTTCAAAAATAAAATAAAATAAAAAAAGTGCTTTTAGAGGCCCGTAAAGATCCAAAAGTCTTCTGGGTGTCCCGCTTAGAAGATGCTTCCCAAAGACGGAGCCAAGGCAATTTAGCTCCTGCTAAAGTGCATCCCTCCGGGGCTTCCTCCCCCGCCAGACGTGCAGGGCCAAAGGAGAAGCCCCTTCCCCTCCACTCCTCAAGTCAGGAGGGTTTGAAAGAGACGGCTTCCACCCTTAATGCCAGCAAACGCAAGGGAGCATGTTGAAATTGTGAAGCCAGCAATCGATCAGAATAGAGCTGGAAGGGACCCTTAGAGGTCTTCTAGTCCAACCCCCTGCTCAAGCAGGAGATCCTGTACCCTTTCAGATAGGTGGCTGTCCAGTCCCTTCTTAAAAAACTCCAGCGATGGAGCTCCCACCACTTCTGGAGGCAGGTTGTTCCACTGGTTAATTGTCCTCACTGTTTGGACATTTCTCCTTAATTCCAGGTTGGTTGCCTCTTTGGTCAGTTTCCATCCATTCCTTCTTCTTGTGCCCTCTATTTCAGGGGTGTCAAACTGCTGCATCTAGAAGCCGCGGCCACCCCATTACCGGCAATGGCAACATCGGCCCGATACGTTGTGCGACATCACGTGACGTCGTGAGTTTGACATCCCTGCTCTATTTGGACAATAGTATAACAACCCCCTGCTCAGGCAGGAAACCCTATTCCATTTCAGACAAATGGCTGTCCAATCTCTTCTTGAAAACTTCCAGTGTTGGAGCGCCCACAACTTCTGGTGGCAAGCTGTTCCACTGGTTAATTGTACTCACAGTTAGGACGTTTTTCCTTAATTCCAGGTTGCTTCTCTCCTTGACTTGTTGATCCGTTGTTTCTTGTCCTGGCTGCATCAACAGAGGAACCGATAGCATCAGGACCATTAACGAATGATAGGGCCACTTTGTACTGCACTAGCAAGGTCACACTTGTGTCCAATTCTTGTTGCGGTGATATTACAAAAGATGTTGAGAGAGACTCTAGAAAGTGTGCAGAGAAGCGCAACAAAATGATCAAGGGGCTGGAGGCTGACTCATTAAGAGAACTAGGTATGACTAGCCTAACAAAGAGAAGAGTTTTGGGAGACAACATTGCTGGCTGTGGAATTCTGGGAGTTGAAGTCCACATGCCTTAAAATTGTCAAGGTTGAGAAACATTGGTCTAGGCCTAGGGCAGGGGTTCTCAAACTTTTTAAACAGGGGACCAGTTCATTGTCCCTCAGACTGTTGGGGGGGGGGCGGGACTGTGGTTTGGAAAAATTAATGATATACTGTTAATAAGTTTTTATTAATAAAAATCTATTTGAATTAATTATTTGTCTATATTTGAATATTTTTTCTGGGTCCATTTTTTTTTACTTTCACTGAATTTATTTTATTTTTAAAATTTATAAGCCGCCCCGCTCCCGAAAGACTCTGGGCGGCTAACAATAAAAAACACATAAAACATAACAAAACAATACAAAAACAATCATCCAGGGGTAAGGTTTTATAAACCCCAGGCCTGCCGGAAAAGCCAGGTCTTAAGTAGCTTACAGAAGACCAACAGGGTGGGAGCGGTCCTAATCTCTGGGGGGAGCTGATTCCAAAGCGTGGGGCCATCACAGAGAAGGCCCTCCTCCGCGGCCCCGCCAAATGGCACTGCTTGGCCGACGGGGCCTGAAGGAGGCCCAGCCTGTGGGATCTAACCGGACATAGGGAACTATGAGGTAGTAGGCGGTCTCGCAAATAGCCTGGCCCTGAGCCATATAGGGCTTTAAAGGTAATAACCAACACCTTGAATTGGACCCGGAGACCAATAGGCAACCAGTGCAGCTCACGGAGGATAGGTGTAACGTGGGTGTATCGAGGAGCACCCACTATCACTCGCGCGGCTGCATTCTGGACCAACTGTAGTCTCCGAATACTTTTCAAGGGTAGCCCCATGTAGAGCGCGTTGCAGTAGTCCAAACGTGAGGTGACAAGGGCGTGAGTGACTGTAAGGAGAGCCTCCCGGTCCAGGTAGGGTCGCAACTGGTGCAACAGGCAAACTTGTGCAAAGGTCCTCCCAGCCACAGCCGTCAATTGATGTTCCAAATTCAGCTGTGGATCAAGGAGGACACCCAAGTTGCGAACCCGCTCCGAAGGGGGTATATTTTCCCCCGCAAGAGTCAACACTGGACAATCAACATGATCCTTGGGAGGCAACATTCAAAGCCACTCGGTCTTGTCAGGATTGAGCCTGAGTCTGTTAACTCCCATCCAGACCCTCACGGCTTCGAGGCAACAGCCCATCACATTGGCCGCTTCACTGAGAGAGCTCGGGGAGGAGATATATAACTGGGTATCATCAGCATACTGATGAAACCTCACCCCGTGCTGAATGAATTCCTATGCACACTGTACATAATCTTATTTGTAGTGCAAAAAAAAAAAAACCAGGAAAAAATACAATATTTAAAATGAATAACTTTAATTAACAAAAGCTTATTCATATTTCAATGGGAAGTATGGGCTTGCTTTTGGCTTCTGAGACAGTCAATGTCCGGTTCCATATTTGTCGCTCCTAGTTGTTGACAAGTGATGCAAGCAAGCTTCAGTTAGTCTGGATGTGGTTGGAGATTTCAGATGTTTCATTCATTCGGGAGAAAGTCTGTTCACAGACATAGGTGCTGCCAAAGATGGTTGCCATTTTAAGTGCATGGTTCCTGAGGTTAAGATATGTCTCAGAGGGGAGAGACGCATAGAAATTAGTACGGCTGTTTGACTTGAATGCGTCTTTCAGAGAGTCACAATTCTGTAGTTTAGCCAGGTCCATTTGGTAAATCGGATCAACAATTTTAATGTCAATAGAAAATGGGTTCCAGAAAAGCTGTTTGCCCTGTTCATGGAGACTAAGCTCTTTAAATTGGATCAGCGCTTCTTCAGAGCTCAGCAGAAGCATCAGGATCAGCGCCGAGCTCCAGCTAGAGCCTGGCGCTGATCCTGGCGCTTCCACTGAGCCCTGACAGGCCCAAAGAAGCACCGATCAGCTGGAAAGCGGCACTGATCCTGGTGCTTCCATTGAGCTCTGACAGCCCTGCAGCTCCAGCCGTCTCTCGCTCAGGCTTGTGCGGTGCTGCCACCGGTTTAGCTTATTCCCCTCCCCCGCTACCACTTTTCTAGGATGGTCACATACCACCTGCCAGGTCCCAATGTACCACAGGTGGTACCCGTACCACTGGTTGAAAAGCCCTGGTTTAGTGCATGAGCTCTAATGAAGTTAACACAAGATAACCACAATTTTCATGACGGAGTCCCACTTCGGTGATTTACAACATAGTGCCTGTTGGTGGATGAGGCAGTGTAATGGCTACTGGATGCGAATGGTTATGTTTGTCCATCTCTTGGTTAATGCGTGCAACCACTCCTTTCGTAGACCCCACCATGCTAGGAGCACCATCAGTTGTCACACTGGCTAGTTTATCCCAGTCCAGCTTTAAATCATTTACAACTTGGCGAATCATTTCATAGATATCCTCTCCTGTTGTTTGTCCTCTGATGCTTTTCAGTGCAGCCAGCTCCTCTGCGATTTTGAAATAATCATTGGTCCCGCAAATGAAAATTAGAAGTTGTGCAGAATCACGAACATCATTGCTTTTGTCGAGCCCAATGAAAAATAGCAAAGTTTTTGGGAGGAGTTTTGCAACTGCTGATGCAAATTGCCCATTTCTTCAATTCTTCCTATAATTGTAGGTCCTGAAAGACTCACTGTATTAAATCAGCCTTCTCTGGACACATCTCTTTAGCAACAGAAAGAAGGCATTCTTTAACAAATTATCCCTGGTCTGCCAGTACACTGCCAGTATTAGCTTGGTAACTTGAAAACTTGCTTGCAGTGATGAAATAGCTGCTTCTGCTTCACAAAAGTATTTTCCTGAGTTTTCAATCCATTTTTCAGTTTTAATATTTTATCTTTTTTCATCTGTCCGCCCAAACAATCATATTTATCTTTATGTTGAGTTTTGTAGTGTTGATGCAAAATGTATTCCTTGAAGACAGACACTGAATTCTGGCAAATCAGACAAAAAGCCTTTTCCTTGTACTGTATGAAAAAGTAATCTAAGTCCATTGTTCTTGAAATATCCTGCATTCTTTTTCTTGACATAATTATTTCCTAGGGATTAAAAATTGCTATTAGTAAAATACCAATAAATACGTTATCAAAAGAATATACCAGCAATAATAACGTTGTCCTGGCCTAGTCTATAATATTCAACCCTTTGAAATCAGGAAATCACCATTTTGAACAAAAAGCCCAAAAGTATTTATTGTCTTACCCCTGATCAAATAGGTCAATTTTTCCATTTCTGCTAATTCCATTATCTTGACAAGCCATTTCTCCACTCTAGGTATTTCAGTATTTTTCCAAATTTGAGTATAATCCTGCTGCAGTTACCAGGCAAAAAAAAACAATCTCCCATAAGTCTTTTCTAATTGGCTATCCATTTTTTTTTTAAATTTGATGTTAATCTTTAATATTCCTTGCATCATTATCTGTACTTGTATCCACACAATTATTGTGGATTCCAGGGCTTGGGGAAGGAATGTAGCAGAATAGGCTGTAGGCTTACTTTCTCAGAGGTTTTACCAGTGTATAAGGAGCAAAACGGAAAAGGCCAGCGCATAGCACAATTCAATATGTGGCTAAAGTAGTGGGGTAAAGGGGAAGGCTTTGGATATATTAGTCACGATGTCAGTAGCTGGTCCAATCAAAAGATGTACAAAAGAGATGGTTTGCATCCATCAAAAAAAGGGACCGAGTTACTCGGCTATAAATTCACAAATTTTCTGGAGGGAAATTTAAACAGCGGGGACAGGGAGTTAATTGATACGGAACAACCCTGTCCCCGGCAATTTAAAAATTATAGGGCTATCAGTGCATGTAGCATAGATGAAAGATGAAGTGAAGAAAGCCAAGGCTCAAAATGAACTAAGGCTTGCGACCAAAGTCAAAAATAACAAAAAAAGCTTCTTTCAACATGTAAAAAACAAGAAAAAAGTGAAGGAAATGATTGGTCCATTACTGGGTGGGCAAGAAGGTGACAAGCAACAGGGAGAAAGCAGAACTATTTAACTCATTTTTTGCATCTGTCTTTACACAAAGGGAAAAAACAGAGAAAACGGTTAGTGAGCACCTGTCCAGCCTAGATGAGTTCAAATCGCCAGGACCAGATGGATTACACCCCAGAGTTCTCAAGGAACTGGCAGATGTGATATCGGAGCCACTGAACTATATTTTTGAAAGATCCTGGAACACAGGGGAACTACCAGAGGACTGGAAAAGAGCTGATGTAGTTCCCATCTACAAAAAAGGGAAAAAAATGGACCCAGGAAATTACAGACCTATCAGCCTGACCTCAATACCTGGGAAGATCCCGGAAAAGATAATCAAACAATGAATCAACAAACACCTAGAGGCAAACAAAGTCATTACTAAAAGCCAACATGGTTTTGTCAAAAATAGATCATGCCAGACAAATCTTATTGCATTCTTTGACCAAGTGACAAAATTAGTGGATCAGAGGAATGCTGTGGACATAATTTACTTGGACTTCAGTAAGGCATTTGATAAAGTAGATGACAACCTACTACTTGATAAGATAGAAAAATGTGGGGTAGATAGAATCACCACTAGATGGATCCGTAGCTGGCTGACCGGCCATACTCAGCGAGTGGTCCTCAATGGAACTGGATCTATATGGAGGGAAGTGTGTAGTGGGGTGCCCCAGGGCTCTGTTCTGGGCCCAGTACTCTTCAACATCTTCATCAACGATTTGGATGAAGGGATAGATGGGGAACTCATCAAATTTGTAGACGACACCAAGCTGGCAGGAATAGCCAACACTCCAGAAGACAGGCTTAAGATACAGAAGGATCTGGACAGACTTGAACACTGGGCACTAACAAAATGAAATTCAATGGTGAAAAAAGCAAGGTTCTACATTTAGGCAAGAAAAACCAAATGCACAAGTACAGCATAGGTGGCACCATCTCAATAGTAGTAACTGTGAGAGGGACCTCGGAGTCCTAGTAGACAATCACTTAAATATGAGCCAGCAGTGTGCTGCAGCTGCCAAAAAGGCCAACACAGTGCTAGGCTGCATTAACAGAGGGATAGAATCAAGATCGCGTGAAGTATTAATACCACTCTTCAATGCCTTGGTAAGGCCACACTTGGAATACGGCATCCAGTTTTGGTCACCACGATGTAAAAAAGATGTTGAGACTCTAGAAAGAGTACAGAGAAGAGCAACAAAGATGATTAGGGGACTGGAAGCTAAAACATATAAGGAACGGTTGCTAGAATTGGGTATGTCTAGTTTAATGAAGAGAAGGACAAGGGGGGACATGATAGCAGTATTCCAATATCTTAGGGGCTGCCATAAAGAAGAGGGAATTAAGCTATTTTCCAAAGCACCTGAAGGCAGGACAAGAAGCAACGGGTGGAAACTAATCAAGGAGAGAAGCAACCTAGAACTAAGGAGAAACGTCCTGACAGTTAGAACAATTAACCAGTGGAACAACCTGCCTCCAGAAGCGGTGAATGCTCCAACACTGGAAGTTTTTAAGAAGAGACTGGACAGCCATTTGTCCAAAATGGTGTAGGGTTTCCTGCCCGAGCAGGGGGTTGGACTAGATGACCTCCAAGGTCCCTTCCAACTTTACTACTATTACTATCTACTAGATTACTGCTACTTTTTTCTGGGGAGACGGCAAAAAAATAATGCACTGGTTCTAAACTTGAATCTTATTCCACAGAAAATAAAGGTGACCCCTCCCGCCCTGTGCATTAAAGGCCCTTCATTATTTCTAGTACAGCCAATTACAAATTTATGTAACAAAGCAGGAAAATGTTTAGAAGCCAGGAACTGTGACAACAAAGACTTCACCGAGAACAGAAACCCTTCCTCTTCTATCTCTTTCACTCCCTCAGGCTTGCCCCACAGAAGCCTCTCTTTATCTCCCTCAGGCTTGCCCCACAGAAGCCTCTCTGTCTCTATCTCCCTCAGGCTTGCCCCACAGAAGCCTCTCTTTCTCTATCTCCCTCAGGCTTGCCCCACAGAAGCCTCTCTGTCTCTATCTCCCTCAGGCTTGCCCCACAGAAGCCTCTTTCTCTATCTCCCTCAGGCTTGCCCCACAGAAGCCTCTCTGTATCTCCCTCAGGCTTGCCCCACAGAAGCCTCTCTGTCTCTATCTCCCTCAGGCTTGCCCCACAGAAGCCTCTCTGTCTCTATCTCCCTCAGGTTTGTCCCACAGAAGCCTCTTTCTCTATCTCCCTCAGGCTTGCCCCACAGAAGCCTCTCTGTATCTCCCTCAGGCTTGCCCCACAGAAGCCTCTCTCTATCTCCCTCAGGCTTGCCCCACAGAAGCCTCTTTCTCTATCTCCCTCAGGCTTGCCCCACAGAAGCCTCTCTGTATCTCCCTCAGGCTTGCCCCACAGAAGCCTCTCTGTCTCTATCTCCCTCAGGCTTGCCCCACAGAAGCCTCTCTGTCTCTATCTCCCTCAGGTTTGCCTCACAGAAACCTTACTCTATTTCCTTCTCTCCCTCAGACTTTCCCCACACCAAGCCTCCGTTCCTCCCCCTCCCTCTCCCGCCAAAACCCCTCCCTTTTCAAGTCCCGTCTCTTCTCCTGCCTCTTCCCTTTTTCTTCCCGGTACCTGGGCAGCGCCGATCAGTTGCAGCTCCCCATGCCGATCCTGGGGGCCTCAGCGGAGCTCAGGCAGCTCCACTCCAAGGGTTCTGTGGTGCTGCCGGCTAAAGCGGAGGCTGCCGGAATTCCAGATTCGCGCGCTGAATCTGCAGAGCTCCAGCTGAGCCTCCCAGCCCAGCATTAGCTCATCTCTCCGCTACCCTGGGGAAAAACAACGACGGCTCCAGCTCTCAGAGAGAAGCCTCGGAGCCAGTCCTCCCTCACCCCGCTCCCTTTGCGCCAAAACTGGGGAAGTGGCGCGAGAAGAGGGCAGGCCTCTCACCGTGGCTTTGCAAACGGGCCTCCCGAAAACTGCGCGTACTGTCTTCCTGCGGCTCCCAGCGACCATGCACGCCAACCAGAGGACTTTTGACCCGGAATTAGGAGACAGCATAGGAAGTATCAATTGTGAATATGTGCAGATGGCCCTGCTGTCTTTGGGCACCTGCAGAGTCGGGGATGCAGGGTCATGAAAGGACAGCAAGGAAAACATCCAATATCCTAACCCACCTGGGAATATACGATGTCTTTAGAGAAACATCCTAAAGGGAACGTTCTTAGCTACTTCTGCTTTCACCCTTCTTGTTTACAATGTGCCAGACGTGCTGGGTGAAATCTTTATCTTATGTGTGTCAGCTTTGCTGGGTGGATTGCTTATTCAGTGTTTCCCAAACTTGACAATTTTAAGGCATGAGGACTTCAACTCCCAGAATTCCACAGCCAGCAACGCTGGCTGTGGAATTCTGGGAGTTGAAGTCCACATGCCTTAAAATTGTCAAGTTTGGGAAACACTATGTAATCAGAAAGAATAAATACAAGGATTTCTTGTCATTCGGGGCTTCTCTCTTTTATAGGAGCCTGTCTTTGCTCAGCTGAATAAAAATGTAAAGCTTAAAGGCAACTTCTGGTTTCCTGCATTTTTTTATAAAGCAAAACCTCAGAACTTACACACTCGTGAGGGCAGCGGGCGAAGAAACTGGTGTTCCATGGAGCTTGGGTCACATGACTCAGCAGAAGCACCAAAGGGTCCCCCTTTCCGCTCCTTCACAATGTATTTCGGGGTATCCAGTTGCCATTTGTTGAACCCTTCCTGCGAGGGTGCCTGTGGAAGTCACGAGAGAATCTCCTCTCACAAGCAACCATTATAACACCAATGCTGCCCCGGCGGGTTGGATGTGGCCCACGGGCCGTAGTTTGAGGACCCCTGGTCTAGGGTCTCCTGCTCGAGCAGGGGGTTAGACTAGAAGACCTCCAAGATCCCTTCTGACTCTATTCTGATTTATTTTAGGCAGGGTTCGATCACAGGCTGAGCTGAAAAGAGACAGAACCAGGTTGAATGAGGGCAGTGATTGCTAACATCCAAGTGAAGCATACCCTGACTCAGCTGGACCTGTAAAGCTAACCATGGTAATTGGTTCACCAGGATTCAGCCACCCTGACCGTGCCCAAAATAACACCCCACAAGCCAGCAAAATCACACCGCTAGTGATTTTCAAGAAGAGACTAGTCCAGGCATAGGCAACCTTGGTTCTTTTATGACTCGTGGACTTCAACTCCCAGAATTCCTGAGCCAGCCACAAGTCATAAAAGAGCCAAGGTTGCCTACCTCTGGACTAGACATTCACATGTCTCAGACAATATAGGTTCTCCTGCTTGCTCCCTTCCAGCTCTATTCTATTTCTATTCTATTCATTATTCTACTCTACTCTAATTCTATTCAGTTCTGCTCTAATTCTATTTTATGCCATTCATATTATGAGCCCAGCACATTATGCATGACAGGTAGATAAAGGGAGGGTTTATCTACTTAACCTGGTTATGAATAAACTTCCTCTTTTGCACAAGAATGATATGTGGTCATTTCCGATTCTCGGAAATTACATAAAGTCTTTTCCTGGAGGAACTCCCCCCCCCCAACTGGCCCTTTGGATCTTCCAAGCTGGAATGGGAGAATTTGCCATGGCCAGCAGACTTCCACACGTGATATAACCACGCCATCCTTACCCCAGTTTCTTTGACATTTCCATTTTTTCTGGTCACTGGAAATAATGTCAAAGAAACAGCGGCAGATAAACAGTGATCACGTTGGGTTACCCTGTGGAATTGCCTGTGGCGAGATGGCTACAGCGAAATGACTGTGGCCAGTTGTCCTACCTAGTCCCCTTCCCAGGGGGTCCCATCCCTCCCCACGGATGCTGGTTCTTCCACTTGTTCAAGCATTAGACTACAATCCATTTAGCAACCGTTTGAAGTTATAGCAGCACTGGAAAAAGTGACTTAGGACCATTTTTCACACTTACGACTGTTGCAGCACCCCTAGCTACGTGATGCAAATTCAAACAGCCTGGCAACTGACTCCTATTTATGACGGTCGCAGTGTCTCCCCGGGGGGATCACGTGATCCCCTTCTGCAACCTTCTGACAAGGCCAAGGGGGGGGGAGCCAGATTCACTGGTAAGAAAGGATGTAAACTGAGGCAAAATTCAACTGTCTCGCTTAGCAACAGGCTCCGTTGTGGCCGCAAGTCAAGGGCTACCTGTATCCTCCAGAGATCTGAATTTTCTCATAGTATATCCAAAATTAGGATAATTTGAGCCTGAATTGGTCCCTCTGGACAAATTGTTTGACAATCCATCGCCCTGCATGCTATATCAACTGATAAGGTTTGTAGAATGTTAAGCTAAACTAGGTTTGTAGAATGTACTAACCACCCAGACCAACACGGCTAAAACCAAGTTGTGTCTCTTTACAATCCAGTTACAACCCTCTCTTTTGTGCAACACCCACAGCTAAAACATTCTTGTCCTGCCCCATTGAGACCCCCACTCTGCATTTCAACACTTCTGTTGTCCACGTTTCAGAGCTCCAGGAAATGGGAGACAGGCCCACCTGCAGATTCTGTTTCTAGAAACCTTGAATGGTGGGCATTCCAGGTTCAGGGGACCTCTGTTGTCAGGTGGCTTAGGTTAAATCCTGCCTGTCTTCTTTGGAGTGACTACGCAGATTGAGCAACTTATAAGCCTCCTCCCCTTACAGGCACTTCACCACATCAGATTATAGCAGTGATTTTCAAAACATAGGCAGCTTGCAGATGGATGGACAGAATAGAGCTGGAAGGGACCTTGGAGGTCTTCTAGTCCAGCCCCCTGCTCAAGCAGGAGACCCTAGCTAGACCATTTCAGACACGTGGCTGTCCAGTCTCTTCTTAAAAAACTTCATGATGGAGCACCCATTCCTGGCGAGAAGCTGTTCCACTGGTTAACTGTTGTCAGGAACTTTCTTAGTTCTAGGCTGCTTCTCTCCTTGATTAGATCCCATCCTTTGGTTCTGAATTTACAATACAGTAAAGAGTTGGAAGGGACCTTGAAGGTCTTCTAGTCCAACCCTCTGCTCAGGCAGGCAACTCATTACCATTTCAATCAAATGGCTGTCATATCTTCTTAAAAATCTCCAGGGATGAGAGAGTCCACATTTCTGGAGGCCAGCTGTTCCACTGGTTAATTATCCTCACTGTCAGGAAGTTTCTCCTTAATTCCAGGTCACTTCTCTCTTTGGTCAGTTTCCGTCCATTGTTTCTTGTCCTGCCCTCTGGTGGCTTTGAAAAATAAGTTTGACGCCCCCCCCCCCCCAAAAATTCTGTGAGTTGAAATCCACCCGTCTCCAAGACAAACATTGAATTGTATCAAGGCGAGCCTGTTATTTGGCCCCCTCAATCCCAAATACCAGCATAAGGAAGAAACTAAACCACTGCATGCCAGTCTCCCGGTTGATTTAACCTGGTTTAATTTCAGTTGTGGTACTTGGCCACCTAGAATACCAACAAAGGAGAATATTTATAGCTCAGGGTTGAAATGAGGGCTCCTTAGTGGTGTTTGAGTTTGCTTGCTTTCTTGCAGACATTTCTCAACCCCAACTAGGTAACATCAGTGCTAGCGCTAACCTACAATAGCCACGGAAACATATTGCAAAACAGATCACCATTCCTGGTCTTTCTCCGTCAACCCACCGCCATTTGGGATGAAGGATCGGCCCACCTCTTCAAGAGCCATGTATTCATGGAATTAAGACACTTACCCATGGCTCGTTTCCAAGTGACCCCCTCCTTTCCTGTCTCTTACGTCACGCTAAGCGCCCCCTCCCCACCTTAGAAGGGCATAAGCCCCCATCACTCTACAACAAACCATGATTTCAAGCAGATTCTGATTGCAGCTCACAGGGGAAGCAACGGTCTGGAGAAGCAGGGTGGTCAATCTCCCTGGCCTGCGTTTATCTGGATTCCTGCGCTGAGCAGGGGTTGGACTGAATGCCCTTAAGGGGCCCCTTCCATGAAGAGCGAGCTTAGCTACTGCAAGGCACTCCCCAAAACCTGCGGGCTTAAAAACACCCCATCTTTTCGGCAAGACCCTTTCAAATCCCCCCTTCCCCCCCAAAAAAAGCGGTTGCACGCAACTCCTTCCCAGTCATCAAATGTTGGCTTCCTGCATCGCTCCTTTTTAAAAACCAAAGTCTTTTATTAAAAGTCTTACTCAATTTTCATAACAAAAAGGAGATATATATAAAAGAGGGCCCAAATTTCCAAAGGCGGGGGATGGGGGATGAGATGTTATTTATGGCAGGGGTCCTCAACCATGGCCACTTTAAGACTTGTGGACTTTAACTCCCAGAATTCCTCAGCCAGCAAAGCTGGCTGAGGAATTCTGGGAGTTGAAGTCCACAAGTCTTAAAGTGGCCAGGTTGAAGACCCGATTTATGGGGTTAGTTTGAACCAAATCTGGGCTGACTTTGTAAACTGGGGCGAAGACCACCCAACGGCTAGGAACAGTGGAAAACGTTCTAACAGCAGCTCCGAACTTGGGAGGTGCGCTTTATTGTTGTTTGCCCCCAAAGTGTTCCCTAGCCAAGTTTGTACAGAACTGTACCACAAAACTAACTTTTTTAAAAACACTGCAGAATTCTCTTAAAAAACAAAACAAAACAAGCTTGTAATTTTTCTTTAAAAAAGGGGAGACGCAACCTCTTTTCTGTCGCTTTTGCTAGCTCGTGGTGCAGAAACCCCCTTTCGAGTGGGGGGGGTTGTTTCCCACACCTGTGCCAGCTTCCTGTTGTGGGACCGGCAATGGGGACGGCTGCTCCACACGTCTGGAACATATGCCTATATTTTGGGGGAAGGGGAGCACAGTTGAACTCCTCAAGAGAACCAGCCATCTGGGCTCTGGAGGGTCACCGATCAGCGAGGAACAAATTGCCGAAGCAGACAGACAAATGAAAACGGAACATTGCAGTCGGCAAGCCCAGAATCCAGTCGTCACACTTTGAGCAGCAGCGTCGCCACAGAGCCCGTGCCGAGGAGGGTCCCGCATCCGGAACTCATGCCAGGGGCCACAGCTGCACCAGGCACCCCCCTCTCGGCCTCATTCCCAGAAGGGTGCATCGTTGTTTGTCCTCCCCCTCGGCAGAGTGGGAGGGGCCACGGCTGACACCTCCCCCACCAGGAATCGCCGTGTCCAAATGCATCTGGGATCAAGGGTGGCCGAGGAGGGGTGTGTGTGCAAAGCGAGGATGGGTGGGGGAAGAGAGGAACCCCAATTGCTTGCAGGTTCAATTAAACCTGCCCTTGCATTGGTAAGCCTTTGGTCGCAAATACCTCCTATATCGGGGGGGGGGGGGGTAGGGTGGCTGGGAGGAGGAAAGAGGGGCACAGTGCGAGGGGTGGGAGAGGGAAGAGAAAGCTAACTCCCCCCAAAAAAGAAAAAAAAAGTTATCCAACTTCTCCTGAAACACCTACCCCTTTTTCTACATCTTAAAAAAATATATACTGTGGGGGTGTCACGGCCGTACAAAAGAGTGGCGAGCCGGCGGCGGCAGAAGAGGGGAAGGGGATTCGTCACAGTCTCACAAAGGGGAGGGGGCGGTTAAGGCTGGGAAAGTCACAACAGTCCGCCAAAAACACGGATTGGCTTGCAAAAGGAGCCGAAGAAGAGGACGGACGGACTCAGTCGTCATTGTCTTCATCCTCGTCTTCGTAGGGGTCCTCCTCTGGATCTCGTTTCCGCTTCTCGCCCTGCTGGACCTCTGCAAGGAAAGGAGACCAAGGAGGGTGAGGTTGGGCGAGGTGGAAAACCGGCGTCTTATCCTCACTTCCTTTCTTATCCCGACAAAGGAGGGCCGCCAGGAGTCACACCCGTGACTGCTGGACAGGGAGCCGTACTAGAGGACGAGGTGGGACTGAGATCGGCGTTCAGACCAAATCCAACCACCGTAATGGCTGGCTGTGGAATTCTGGGAGTTGAAGTCCACGGGTCATAAAGTGGCCACGGTTGGGGACCTCTGGTCTAGATGATCTCCAGAGGACCTCCCAACTCAACCAGAGATGTGATTCTCAGTCGCCGAAGTCAGAACAATAATACTCACCAGCTTCTTCATCCTCATCCTCATCTTCGTCGCCGTCATCCTCGTCATCGTCGTCCTGAAGGAGGAAGGAACATTTCGGAAAAAAAAAGTCTGAGGATTACCTGTAATTCCACCTGGTGGAGTTCTTGTACTAGAGATTTTTTTTTTCTTAATGTAACAAATCTTGTTCAAAAGAACTCTGCAAACCTCAGCTTTGGGGAAAATCTAAAAGATGCTTGGCAATTGACTCATGTTTATGACAAGGAAAGGCGTTAGAGAAGTCAGATTCACTTAACAACCATTTGCTAACTGCAGGCCACTTTAGCTGACTGTGTTCAGCAGGTCAGCGGTTCAAATCTCACCGGCTCAAGGTTGACTCAGCCTTCCATCCTTCCGGGGTAGGTAAAATGAGGACCCAGATTGTTGGGGGCAATGTAAATATGTATGTATGTATGTATGTATGTGTGTGTGTGTGTGTGTGTGTGTGTGTGTGTGTGTGTGTGTGTGTGTGTATGTGTGATATATATATATATATATATCTATATATATATATATATATATATATATATATATATATATATATATATATATATAGCTTACTGGTGTACACCGCTCAGAGAGTGCTTGCACTTAAAGCAGAATATAAGTCTCATAAATAAATAAACTTTACGGCAGCAGCGATCCACTTCATAGTTTTTAGACCAAGTTCTTTTTTAACAAGATTTGTTACAATGAAAAAAAAAAAAAAGTCGCCGTTTCCTTCACGGTGGAGACTTTGTGCAGAATATTGGATGTTAGACTTACTTCATCGTCGCCTCCATTCTCCTCTTCCTCGCCGTCCAGGTCATCTTCGTCATCTAATTCTTCATCTTCCTCATCCTCCTCTTCCTCCTCCTCTTCTACAAGCAAGAGACACCCCCGGCATCAGAGACGAGTTTGCAACCACAGGCAGTCCTTGGCTTACAACAGTTCATTCAGTGACTAGGGGAGTCTGTGAACTCCCCGTTACTCTGGAGGGCAAAGGTCGGACGGGACCCCTAGAAAGGTGCAGCCCTAAGTTACTCCCAGTTCTCCACATGAAAAGGATTCCGGTCCAGGGGTCTCCAAACTTGGCAACTTTTAAGACTTGCGGACTTCAATTCCTCAGCCAGAGATTGGAGAGCCCTGTTCTAGACCTCAAGGTAGCGAAAAAGGGACAATTTAAGCCAACACAGGAAAAGCTCTAGAGCAGTGGTTCTCAACCTTTTTAATGCCACGACCCCCCAACCGGTCGTAAGTCGAGGACTACTCAACCGGTCGTAAGTTGAGGACTACTCAACTGGTGCAGCACCGTTTGCAGACTGGGACTTTTGGTGGGCTCAGCAGGGCAGAGACAGCCTGGACAATTCCTATTGGCTTTGGAAAGCCAATAGAATTAGACTCTATTCAAGAGTCTATTCTATTGGCTTTCAAAAGCCAATAGAACAAAAGGGAGTAGCATAGCTAAGGAAAAGGGGGGAAAAAATGGCGGACTGCGTTGTTTGGCGACCCCTGTGAAATGGTCGTTCGACCCCAAATGGGGTCCCAACCCGCAGGTTGAGAACCGCTGCTCTAGACATGCTTGCTCATGGTGGGGAACACAAACCATGTGGGAATTCATCACAGGCCTTTTTTGTGACGCCAGAGTCTGCCCTCCCCCCAGATAACCACAACCTCTCAAGGTTTCAAAAAAAGGCTTACTATGGCCTTGAAGAGACAATCAATCTTCTAATGCAGGGGTCTCCAACCTGTGGGCCGCAGCCCATTGGCTACCGGGCCACGTGAGCGGCTGGCTGATGTGCCCATGTATGCCTGCATGCAGAACCCCACTCGCGCGATGGGTGTTCATGCACACAAGCACGTGTGTTCACACCCCCCCCCCCAAACCATTCCTTCCTCCTCCCCGTTCTGGGCCAACCCCAAACATGCCCCACCCGCTCTCTGAGAAAGAGAAGTCAAGATGGCAGCCACAGCCGTGAGATCAGAGTCCCGCTACTCACCGTCTCCGTTCTCGTCATACTCATCATCCAGCCCATCGGCTTCTGGGTCCGAGTCGGGGGCTTCTTTGTCGCTGGCGTCGAACCCATCGAGATAGATCAGCTGAGGCAGGAGGGTGAAGATGCTCTCCCGGTAGTTCATCAGCGTCGTCACCTCGCAGTTGAAGAGGTCGAGGTTCCGGAGGTGGGGCAGTTTTTTCTGCAGCGGGAGGGGAGAAGAAGGTGGCCTGATGCAGGGATTTCTGAATCTGGTAACCTTCTACAGACGCGGGATTTTTTTTTTAAAAAAAACTCACTAGCTACAGATAGTCCTTGACTTACAACAGTTCATTTAGTGACCAAAGTTACAACGGCACTGGAAACAGTGAACGTATGACCATTTTTCACACTCAACGACCATTGCTGCATCCCCATGGTCACGTGAATCAAAACTCGGGAGCTTGGCCTGTATTTGTGACGGCTGCACTGTCCCGAGGTCACATGACCAGTGTCACTACCTTAACTGCAGTGGTTCACCTAACGACTGGCGTAAGAAAGGTCATAAAAAGGAGCAAAAACTCGCGCTAACAAATGTCTCGCGGAGCAATTCTGGGCCCGATTGAGGTCATTAAGTTGAGAACTACCTGTAATCCCAGGCAAACTCCAAGCAGTCCCCCCCACAATCATTTTGCCTGTATTTACACACACACACACACACACACACACACACACACACACACACACACACACAATCTCTCGTCATTCCTTTGGGCAAACTCACCAGAGGTTCCAGTGTGTTGATCTCCTTTATTTTATTGCCGCTGAGATTCAACTGCGTCAAATTTGGTGTTTTTTCCGCTAGGACTTCCAGCCCGCCCGAAATACGATTGTCGCTCAGCTCCAGCTGCCGAAAAGAAAACAAACAGGGCTCCAGATAGGCCGGAACAAAAACACAAAGAGACAACCGGTCACGCTCTCTCTCTCCTTGTGTGTGCATTGTGCCACACGGCCATTCTCCCCCACCCACCCAGAGAATGCCCACCGACCCTCCCCACGGCATCTGATAGGGCTTCACAAAGACCCCTCAGGAGGTTTTTAAGAAGACGCCAGACAGTCACTTGTCTGAAATTTATAGGTTCTCCTGCTTGAGCAGGGGGCTGGACTAGAAGACCTCCAAGGTCCCATCCAGCTCTATTCTATTCTAAAGCCAAATTTGGGCCCTTCTCCTTAGCGAAACAGAAAAGGGCAAACGGGGAAACTGAGGCAGCGTGTTCAACATACTGATTTATTTAGGCAACTCTGCTAATCCTTCAACCTTCCCAGGTTCTGGGCTGTGGGCTATAAAAACAACAGCTTCAGGTTTCGGATGACTAAGACTCATCCTAATAAAAAATAAAGACATTTCCGTGGTGCAAAAATGCCACCAGCCAAACCAGATGGGACTAAAAGACAAGGCAGGTTTGAGGCCAGCTTCAGCGTTGAGAGGCTGCCCCCCCCCAAAATAGGAATACTGCTCCTAAAGCTGGCAGCTACGGAAACTGAATAAATAAAATAATGAAACGGAAGAAGGCAAAATATGAAAAATAAAAACGCATAATAAAATATAAAAAAATATATAAAGAAAATATGAAAGGTAAAAAATGTACAATAAATTAAAACAAAACACAAAATATAATATAATATAAATAACATCTGAAAAATAAAAAAATATAATTAAAATATATATTAAAATTAAAAAAATGAAATAAAATATGAAAAATAAAAACATATAATAAAACTAAATAAAATATAAAACAAAATAAAAACGTGGGGCCAAGGGAGAAGAGAAAGGCAGAGGTAAACAACAAATCAGGGTAGTTTTTTGTTTACAGGGCATGATAGGGCCATGTGCAGGTGGGGGGGGGAGAGGTCAGAAAAGTCAAAATGGAGGCTCCCACCACCCAATTGAAGCTCCACCCCATTTCCCCCCTGCATTTTGGCAAAAGGAATGATCAAGAGCAACCGTTTCCCCAGTCTTGGGGGACTTTAAGAGGTGTGGACTTCAACTCCCAGAATTCCCCAGCCAGCCATGCTACCCCCATGCTGGCTGGGGAATTCTGGGAGTTGAAGTCCACACCCCTTAAGGTCCCCAAAGATTGGGAAAACGCTGGTTTAGAGTGAACAGCTCACTGCAAAGTGCAGAAGCTGAAACGGCCCCCAAGCTCCGATCCCCCTCAACACAAAGAGACACACACACACACACACACACACACACACACACACACACACACACACGGTTTTGGGAGCCCCGCCGTCCCACCCAGGTGCTCACCTTCCGGAGTTTGTTAAGCTTGGGAAGGTTAGAGATGGAGAGAAGGTTGACATTTATCATGCTGAGGAATTCCAGGTTTTCGAAGTCCGGGGAGAGCCCGCTAATCTTCCCATCGTCCGAGCGGCAGTTGTCGAGCACCAGCTCCTTCACCTAGGAAAGGAAAACGCAGCCACGCTGGCATTCAAATTCTGGCTCCCAGAATCCCACTGGGCACAGCTTAGGAATTTCGGGGTGTGAGGTCTCATCTACCGAAGGGGGGGGGGGAATTCAAGGCAGGCCCCTTAAACCTCCCAGAAGTCCCTTGCCCTGACAGCCCCATGAGTACCTTTAACGGTACAGGTCTCCAACTTACAACAGTTCATTTAGTGACCGTTCAAAGTTACAACAGCACTGAAAAGAGTGGCTTAAGACAATTTTTCACACTTGCAACCCAATGGTCACGTGATCAAAATTCAGACAGTTGGCAACTGGCATGTACTTATGACAGTTGCAGTGTCCCGGGGTCACAGGGTCCCCTTTTGTGACCTCCTGACAAGCAAAGTCAATGGGGAAGCCAGACTCACTTAACCATATTACCAACTGAACTGCGGTGATTCACTTAATAACGATGGCAAGAAAAATGGTAAAACGGGACAAAACCCACTTGTCAATTGTGGTCGTAAGTTGAGGACTACTTGTACAGGCAGGCCTTGACTTACAACCCTCCATTTAGTGACCAAAGTTAACAGCAGTACTGAAAAAAGGCGAGGTCTGGCAGCACCCCCATGGCCGTGCGATCAAAACTCAGGCACTTGTCACAACCGGCACATACTTATGACAGTTTCAGCACCCCAACAAGGTCACCCGACCACCATTTGCAACCTTCCCACTAGCAAAGTCAATGGGGGGGGGGGGAAGAAAGAGGATCCGTTTAACAAGTCACTTAACAACTGCAATGATTCACTTAACAACCATGGTAAAGCAGGTCACAAAATCAGGCACAACGGACTTCACTGCCTTGCTTAGCAGCAGAAATCCTGGTCCCAATTGTGGTTGTTAAGTTGAGGACTGCCTGTACTGTCTTGATGCCAGTACCCCTAAGGCAGGGGTAGGCAACCTCGGCTCTTTTATGACTCATGGACTTCAACTCCCAGAATTCCTGAGTCAGCTATGCTGGGAATTGAAGTCCATGAGTCCTAAAAGAGCCGAGGTTGCCTACCACTGCCCTAAGGCTAGGAGCAAACAGCAAACTGGGAGTTCCTGGCATTTCCAGGAGGAGCTGCGACCCGCCGTTTCCAGGTGGCTGAAGAGCATCAAGTTGGGGGACGTGCCTTTGAGAAGAACTTGGAGCCATTTTCCGTGTCTGTCTGCAGGAAGCCCACCTCGGTGGGGACAGGAATAAACGGGTTTCTAGGAAGGTCAACTAGCGGCATGCTTGCGCTGGCGAAGCCACTTGCGTGGCCCGATTCCGAATGGACCACAGCCCGGGAGTGAGCTGCAGCCCAGCGGCTGGTGACCTCTGAACTAGAAGATGATTCAAAGGGGACACAGACTGAGAAGGCACAAAAAATTCACGAGGGATCTTCAGCCTCATGTCAACAGGTGGGTCAAGGGCAGGAGGGAAATCAGATCCTAATAGATCTCTTCAGCCCCCAATTCTTTTAAGATCCAGTCAGCACTCGTAACTACAAATGCGACACCATTGAAACAACCACCCATCTTTTACCGTGTGCCCTCTGGGATCGGACACATGCACACAGAATAAATAACTTGCTGGTCCGAAATACCTCCACCAGTGCTGGGCAAGAACAACTGTATGAATGTATCGTTTTATTGAAGTTTTTAATTTTTTTAAAATTTAATTGTCCCCTTTCTAGTTCCTGCATTTCTGACATGAGATGTGTCATGGAATTGTGTGGCAGGTGTCCAAATGAAGTCAGAGACGCCGACACAAACTTGTAGTTTTGCATAAATATATTTAACATGTATAATCACTGTAGACAAGATAGTTGGGAACACAGAAACATCTTGAGGTAAATCAAAAAGTATACAGAGCACACAGAATAAAAGGCGGTGGGGGGGAGGGAAACTCCCCCCCTTTCCCCCCACAGCAACCAATCACAGCATAGACTGCCTCATGCATGAGCTGACAAGGTAGTCAGGAACACAGGAACATCGTGAGGTAAATCAAAAAGTATACAGAGCACACAGAAGAAAAAGGTGGTAGGGGGAAGGAAACTCCCCCCCTTTCCCCCCACAGCAACCAATCACAGCATAGACTGCCTCATGCATGAGCTGACAAGGTAGTCAGGAACACAGGAACATCGTGAGGTAAATCAAAAAGTATACAGAGCACACAGAAGAAAAAGGTGGTAGGGGGAAGGAAACTCCCCCCCTTTTCACCCATACCAACCAATCACAGCATAGACTGCCTCATGCATGAGCTGACAAGGTAGTCAGGAACACAGGAACATCGTGAGGTAAATTAAAAAGTATAGAGAGCACACAGAAGAAAAAGGCGGGAAAAAAGGGAAACTCCCCCTTTATACTTACAGCAACCAATTAGAGTGTAGATTACCTCATGCATGAGTCAGCACTCTCCAACCAATCAGCTACAACCCACTGTACACTTTACTGTTCCAGCTACTAAAATGATGAGACGAGCCCCCTCACTGAGCAGGCTCACATATGCTGTTTAAGAAGGCGCTAAGAGCTAAGCCTACCCTGCAGGCTTGTTGTGGGGCCTTTGCCGAGACATGCAACTGGCGCCCAGTTTGAAATGGCAGCTGCCTCTGCAAAGGAAGTCGATCTCCACCAGGTGCCCCAAACTGTGGCCTTCTGCAAAGGAAGCTGGCAGACACACACACACACCCATTTCAACTAGCTGCACCACACACTAGTGGGGGTCCAGGACACATGGATCACAACCCAGGAAGCCTGATTGTGTGTGCACATATACACACTTTGGTGTGGGGTGTGGTTCCGAGAAGCAGGAAGGAAAAAGTAAAAAAAAAAACAAAAAACACAACAGCTCTTCTTTCTGCAGCCCTGCAGCAAATATTTTGGAATGTACAGACAGCAATCCAAACATGCTTAGTTTGAACCATGGTTAAATTTCCACGCATGAATCCCTCCTGTCAAATTAGATACAGTTCTCGGCTTGCAACCGTTCGTTTAGTGACCGAACAGCACTGAAAAGTGACAGGACTATTTTTCACATGACCGTTGCAGCATTCTAACAATCACGTAATCAAAATTCAGACGCCCGGCAGCTGGTTTGTGTTTTATGATGATAGGAATGTCCTAGGTTCCTGTGATCCCCTTTTGTGACTCTCCCACAAGCAAAATCAACGGGGAAGCCAGATTACCTGAACAACCGGGTTACTAACAACTGTCTTGCTTAGGAACAGAAATTTTGGGCTCAGTTGTGGTCATAAGTCAGGGACTAATTGTAGCTCCATGTCTTGGACGAAGCGAGAAACATTCGTTAACTGTGTTAAGTATGCTGTGTTAAGGGCAGCAGGGAACAAGAAAAACGGGATCGCCCCAAGGCAGACCCAGACTCGAAGGGGACCCCAGAGTTAAGAACATGCTGCCCTTGGCAATCCCCTTGATTCATCAATGTTCGGAACCATGAGGGCTAGCATCTTGCTTCTTTGAGCACTCAGCTGCAATGCACCATATCTTGAGTTCCTGGATCCCGTGCAGAGCCGAGGAAAGCTTCCTCATAGACAGGCATCGACTCACGCCCTGCCAGCATTGCTGGCTGTGGAATTCTGGGAGTTGAAGTCCACATGCCTTAAAATGGTCAAGGTTGAGAAACACTGCCCTAAATGAAGATTGGAACAAAACGACATTGATTATTGCCCAGGAATCAAATCCAATCGTGGGGCCTTTCCCTTCCCTGTCTTTGTGAGGTTGCCCAGCACCTGTGGGGAGCCCATCCAGGCCTGCTGGGCCCCTCGCACAACCCACATCCGGGCACGGCCCCCTGGGAGCTTCGTCTGCCGCAGAGAAGAGAAACTGCAGGGTCAGGCACGCCGAGGGAATGCGGTTGCTGGCACGGCCGGTTGGGCTGCATTGCTGCTGTGCTGCCAGACGCTGCATGAGATCAGGCTGGGCCTGTGCCACGCAGCTGCTCCAGGCAGCGCCAGGCTCGGGCACTTTCAGGGAGAGGGGCCTGCGTAACACCAGTCCAAGGCCTCTGGGGTCAGGCAGCTTGAAAAGCCGGTTGCTGGCAGGGCGTGGGTCGACGCCTGTCTATGAGGAAGTTTTCCCTGGCTCTGCACGGGATCCAGGAACTCAAGATATGGTGCATTGCAGCTGAGTGCTCAAAGAAGCAAGATGCTAGCCCTCATGGTTCCGAACATTGATGAATCAAGGGGATTGCCAAGGGCAGCATGTTCTTAACTCTGGGGTCCCCTTCGAGTCTGGGTCTGCCTTGGGGCGATCCGTTTTTCTTGTTCCCTGCTGCCCTTAACACAGCATACTTAACACAGTTAACGAATGTTTCTCGTTTCGTCCAAGACATGGAGCTACAATTAGTCCCTGACTTATGACCACAACTGAGCCCAAAATTTCTGTTCCTAAGCAAGACAGTTGTTAGTAACCCGGTTGTTCAGGTAATCTGGCTTCCCCGTTGATTTTGCTTGTCGGAGGGTCACAAAAGGGGATCACAGGAACCTAGGACATTGCTATCATCATAAAACACAAACCAGCTGCCGGGCGTCTGAATTTTGATCACGTGATTGTTAGAATGCTGCAACGGTCATGTTGAGAAACACTGATTTAGAGGAAACCGTGAGGCATGAAAACAATGGAACTTACGGCAAAATCCCAGCAGGCCAAGCCCAGCCAGACAGTCCTCAACTTACAACAGTTCATTTAGTGACCGTTCAAAGTTACAACGGCACTGGAAAAAGTGGCTTATGACCATTTTTTCCACAGGTGTAGCCTCCCTATCGAAGTTCAGATGCCTGGCAACTGACAAGGTACAAGTACAGATTGGGCGAGACCTGGTTTAAAAACAGTAACTGTGAGAGGGACTTTGGAGTCCTGGTGACCGTGAGCCAGCCAAAAAAGCTAACACAATCCTGGGTTTGTATAAACAGAGGCATAGACTCACGCGAAGTCTTAGTACCGCTTTGTAAAACCCTAGTAAGGCCACACCTGGAATACTGCAGCCAGTTTTGGTCACCGTATCACAAAAAAGATGTTGAGAGTTTGGAAACTAATTCAGAGAAAAGCAACGAAGAGGATCCAAGGAGACTAAAACATACGAAGAACGGCTGCGGGACTTGGGTTTGGCTAGTCTAGAGAAAAGAAGAAATAGGGGAGACATGATAGCAGCATTCCAGTGTTTGAGGGGCTGCCACCAAGAATAGGGGGTTCATGTTATTCACCAAAGCACCTGAAGGCAAGACAACAAACAATGATTGGAAACTGACCAAAAAGAGAGAAGCAACCTGGAATTAAGGAGAAACTTCCTGACAGTGAGGACGATTAACCAGTGGAACTCCTTGCCTCCAGAAATCGTGGGTGCTCCATCACTGGAGATTTTTAAGAAGAGACGAGACAGTCACTTGTCTGAGATGGTATAGGTTCTCCTGCTTGAGCCAGGGGCTGGACTAGAAGACCTCCAAGGTCCCTTCCAACTCTATTATCCTATCCTATCTTATTCTATTCTACTCTATTCTATTATTTCTATTCTATTCTATGAATGTCAGTGTCCACGGAATCCCCTGACAAACAAAGTCCATCGGGAAAGCCAGATTCACTTCACAACCTGTTTACTAACATAACTCAACAACTATTGTAAGAAAGGTCATGGGAGAAAGCTCAACTCTCTCTCCATTAGCAACAGAAATTTTGGGTTGTAAGTCGCAGTATCGGTACCTAGATTTATAAAAATAAATAAATAAACCAGGAGGCATCCGGTGTTATCTCTTCTGACTCACAACTGTTAAAAAGCAAACACTTGTGAGCTTTTTTTTTTTTTTTTTTTTGCTAGCAGAGACTAAGGCACCTCCCCTCTTAAAATGGGTAGATCAAGTTCTAAATTTCAGGTTGAATTGGCGGGTTCTTTAATCCTTTTCCAGGCTCACCTACTAATCTACCTCTTAATTCTCCCCTCCCTTCCACCCTTCCCACTTGCCTGGACAGGCCATCTTTGCATGCACCAATGGTTCGCCAATCGGAAAAACACACACATACACACAACCCCCCCCATGTGTTTTTACTACTCTCTTATTGCCGATTTATTATACCTGCTGCACAATTACTTAATTTTATGGCCACCAAGGTAAATTCCAATGAAGCTTTAAAGCAAGTCACCCCTTGGAATGCCCGCATCCAGTTTTGGTCACCACGATATTAAAGAAAGATGTTGAGACACTAGAAAGGGTGCAGAGATGAGAAACAAATATGGCTGGAGGGGGGTGGGCAAAACACACAATGGTTGCAGGAATTGGGTCCATCTAGTTCAGGGGCAGGCCACCTTGGCTCTTTCATGACTCGTGGACTTCAACTCCCAGAATTCCTGAGCCAGCCACGCTGAGGGGAAAGGGAGAGGCTTCCAAGCTGAGCTATGCTGGCTCAGGAATTCTGGGAGCTAAAGTCCAGGAGTCATAAAGTGGCCTAGGCCTAGGCCAGGGGTAGGTAACCTTGGCTCTTTTATGACTGGTGGACTTCAACTCCCAGAATTCCTGAGCCAGCCATGCTGAGGGGAAAGGGAGAGGTTTCCAAGCTGAGCCAGGCTGGCTCAGGAATTCTGGGAGTTGAAGTCCACGACTCATAAAAGAGCCAAGGTTGCCTACCTCTGGCCTCGGCCTAGGCTGCTTCATGACTCGTGGACTTCAACTCCCAGAATTCCTGAGCCAGCCTGGCTCAGCTTGGAAACCTCTCCATTTCCCCTCAGCATGGCTGGCTCAGGAATTCTGGGAGTTGAAGTCCACCAGTCATAAAAGAGCCAAGGTTGCCTGCCCCTGGTCTAGTTTAATGAAAAGAAGGGCTAGGGGAGACATGATAGCAGTCTTCCAGTATTTGAGGGGCTGCCCCAAAGGGGGGGGGGGAGATCAACTTATTTTCCAAAGCACCAGAAGGCAAGAGAATAATGGATGGAAACTAAGGAGAAAACCAACCTAGAACTAAATTTCCTGACCGTGAGAACAATTAACCAGTGGAACTGCTTGCCACCAGGAATTGCCACTAGGTGCTCCATCACTGGGGGCTTTTAAAGAAGAGATTGGACAGTTACTTTTCTGAAATGGTAATAAGGGGGCTGGACTAGAAGACCTCTACGGTCCCTTCCACGTCTTGATGATGATTTGGCAACGCCAAAATACTTTAAAACAGTGTTTCTCAACCTTGACCATTTTAAAGCATGTGGACTTCAACTCCCAGAATTCCACAGCCAGCATTGTTGGCTGTGGAATTCTGGGAGTTGAAGTCCACATGCCTTAAAATTGTCAAGGTTGAGAAACACTGCTTTAAAATAATAAAACATCAATAATCCCAAACCACCTTGCAGGATTTAAGGTTAGGATTGTTGCAAATTGTCTGGAGTGCCACCAACATTTCCACTAATTTCAAAGACATTTCTCAGTGGTGAAAAGTTTGCAGATTTTCAACAATATGGATTTTGGAGAAAAAGGGGGCTGTGGGCCACAAATGTTTTTTCAAACGTTCTCTAATTTTGGAGCCCATCCATTTCCCTCATAAAGCGACTCTGGGTAATGTACAAATTATTCCACCAAGAGGACTAGAATCTTGAGTCCCAGGTGTTAGGAGCCAATATACCCAAGCGGAAGGGCATGTGCCTGTAAAGAATACTGCATTATCCAGAAAAGCCTGAAATTATCTGGGGTTTACAGTGAGTTGGTGCAGCACATTGTATAACCAAAACAAATTCTGTTTTACTTTTCTACTGAAAATACTTCCAATCCCCAATTATTTTTAGAGACAAAATCCAAAGTGCAAAGACTGAATCGCTTAAATCAGCTGCAATCCTGCAAAGGATCAATAATTTCCTTGTAGCCTCTATGCCCCCCCCCCCCAGTTGTGCCTGTTTTTCTGAACATGCAACTTCCCTAACGAATATTTTGCAAGCCACCAAACTGAACTCCACAAGATCTAGAAACTTGAAACTCTACAATTTCAGAGTGCCGAAAGCAGGCAAAAGGTGGGAATCTTATTTTCTGCCCCCCCCAAAGGGGGGGGGGACAACTTTCAGGTGGGTGGACTACCACTCCCAGAATTCCAGGAGTGAAAGTCCACCCATCTGAAAGTTGCCGCAGTTTGAGAACCACTGTGGACTAGAATGGTGTTCTAGAGAAAAGAGGTACTTTGGAACACACAAACACACAACTACAACCCGTCTGCAAAGGAGCTTCAGAGTCAACACTTGTGCACCAACTTCCGACACGTTTTCCTGTCTTTCCAGCCAAACGGAAAACACAGAGTCATTTCTGGGTTTTAACAAAAAATAAATTAAAAAAAAATTGACCCCCCCCAATTACTCTTGGGACTCCATTTTGGGCCCCTTTAAGAAAGGATATGTGTGCTTTTTTTAAAAAAAAAAACGAGGAACACCCCTCTTCTTAAGGAACCCAGAGGCTGGGGCAACCTCTGGCACATCTGTAGAGGGGATTTCCCCCCCCCTCCCCAAAATTCTGGGCTCACCAAGCATTTCAGAATAAAAGAATGCAAGTCGACTTTTGCTCTAAATCTGCTGAGATTACAGAGGGACGCCACACCAAAGTTAAAAAAATCCAGGTTTGCTGGCTACCACAATCATACTTAGAAATACACAGTTCTCCACTTACAACTATTCATTTAGTAACTGGAGTTACACCACTAATTTAAAAAGAAAAGGGGGATTATGACCATTTTTTCCCACCGTTGCAGCATCTCCCCCACACAATGGTCCCTTGGATCGAAATTCAGAGGCTTGGCAACTGGCTCATGTTTATGACGGTCGCAGTGTGTCCCGGGGGTCACGTGAAACCCCCCCTTTGTGATCAAGTCAGATTCACTTAATAACCAGTTAACAACTTAGCAGGGGTCCGCTCAACAACTGGGGCAAGACCTGTCCAATTTTGAGCTCAACTGGAGGCAAAATTCCTCCTATATGTCTCATCACGAACCAAATAAGTGTTCAATTACAGAGCCGGGAGGGACCCTTGGAGGTCTTCTAGTCCAGCCCCCTGCTCAAGCAGGAGACCCTATACCAGGGATAGGCAACCTTGGTTCTTTTATGACTCATGGACTTCAACTCCCAGAATTCCTGAGCCAGCCATGCTAAGGGGAAAGGGAGAGGTTTCCAAGCTGAGCCAGGCTGGCTCAGGAATTCTGGGAGTTGAAGTCCATGAATCATGAAAGGGCCATAGTTCCCCCATGCTGGCTCAGGAATTCTGGGAATTGAAGTCCACAAGTCATGAAGGGGCCATAGTTCCCCCATGCTGGCTGAGGAATTCTGGGAGTTGAAGTCCACAAAGAGTCATAAAAGAGCCAAGGTTGCCTACCCCTGCCCTATACCCATCTCAGACAAATGGCTGTCCAGTTGTCCAACTGTGCAGTTGCAACGCCCCCCCTTCTCTATAAACCAACACCCCCCCTCCCCAAGGCTCAATTCAATTCAATTCCCCTTGCCTAAGGAGGGCAGCAGAAGCAGAGAGCATCAGCCAATCGTGGGCCAGAAACGTCCCCCCCTCCCCATTATCATTACAATAGGGCCAGGAGCCTGGGCGGGCAAGACCCCCGCCCCCAAGGTCCCCTGCGGGAGGGGGCGGAATACGAGCAAAGGCGCTTTGCAGCGGCTGCTCTGCGGAACTACAAGCCCCAGAGTTCCTCGCGGGGAGGGAGGGAGGGGGGCGGCCATGATCGCCGCCCGGCGAGGCGGCTTCTGCAAGCGAGGCCCGCCCGGGGCTTCTTTGCAAGCCCTTTCAGGTTCATCTGGGGCTCGAGCGCCCCACAGCCGCACCCCGTGCAGCCCCGCTGGGCTTCCAGGGCAGGAGGCCGCTTGCAAGGAGGCGCCCGCGGGCGCAATCCCAGACCGGGGGGGGGGATGGGAAAGGGAGGACTTCCCCTGCCGATCCTCAACCTGCGGGGAGGGGAGGGGGGGGTCCCTGCAGCCCCAAAGGGGGGGGTGCAATACAAAGGAGGCGGCCTCCTCCCAAATGCACTGCGCCCCCCCCCCCAGCGCAGCATCCTCTGCAAAAGCAGGCCGGACGGGGGTGGTTGGAGGCTTGCAAGACCCCAAATCCTTTTGTGTGTGTGTGTGTATGTGTGTGTGTATTTTTTTGGGGGGGGGGGTCGATTTGCAAGCTGCAAAGACTCGGACGCCCACATGCAACACCATCCCCCCCTCCTCCTCCTCCCACCAAGTTTGCCCCAGTTCCAGTCTCGTCGATCCCGCTTGTCCCCCTCCCCAAAGCCCTGCTTCAGCGACCCTCTTCCCCCCCCCCGGAGCCGGACGCACCTTCCCAGCAGCGTTCAACGCCCCAGCCCCCCCCCAAGAAAGGACCCACGTGGACGACACCACGCGCCATCTCCCCCAACTTTCGCCCTCCCCCCCACCCAGGAAAATCACAACAATTAAGTGCCCCCCCACCCACCGGGAAAGATTTTGGAGGGGGGGTTCCCTTTTTTCCCTCTCTCATGGCGAGACCCCCACCCCAGGGGGTCGCCTCTCTCTCTCATGCAAAAGGTGTGGGGGGGGGCAAAGGTAGCTGATCCCTCCCTGCTCCCCCCTTCCCAGGCCCAACGTGGAGCCCTATCTCCACGTGTGCTGGGTGGGGGGGGGAAGAGAAAACCAATCGGGGGGGGGGCGAGGAGCGCATTTCACCGGCCATGTGCGCGGGGGCCCCTTGGTGGGGGGGGAAAGAGACCCGGCTTCCAGGATCTTTTGGGGGGTGGGGAAGGTACAGGGGGGGCATCCTGTCGGGGCAGCCCCCCCAAGGCAGGGAGGGAGGGAAGGAGGGGAAGTCCTCCCGCGCGTGCGCCTCCAACATGTCTGCCGGGCACACGTGTGTGCAAGCGTGGGGGGGGAAGGAGGGAGAAAGAAGGCGACCCCGTCCCGTCCCCCGGGGGACTCACCTCGGCCGGCTTCTTGTTGCGCAGCTCCAGCGTCAGCCGCTTCTTCATCTCCATGGCGCAGCGCCGCTCTCGCACCGGGCCCAGCCAGCCAAGCGCGCAACCGCCCGACGCGGCCCTGCTCGCGAGCGAAGTGGAGGCCGGCGCCGCCGACGTCGCCCCTTATATACGGGGCGGCAACAAAGGGCGGGGCGTGGTGGCGCGCCGACGCCGGAAGTGGCGTCGCGACGTCGCCGGAAGTCCCGCCCCCTTTGCATTACTCGGGCCGGGCCGAGCGGCTCGGCTCGGGCTGAGGAGAGTGGAGCTCCGTCCAGGGCGGGCTTTGGCTGGATCCGGTGGATCTCCAGCCCGGGATCCGCTGCTCTCTCCGCCTGTTTGAGACGCTCCTTTCACCCTTCGCGCGATCCTCTAGCTCGGCTCGCGGTTTTGTCTTTTCCAAGGGCTCCTTTGAGGCTCCTGCGTCTTCCCCCCCCCCGTCCCGTTCATCCGCATAGTATAAATTCGGGGTAGACCCCGTCTTAGGACCGAAACGGACCCCAACATCTCCTTTGCTAAGCCAGGCAGTTGGTAGACAGAGTTTTGCCCTGTTTTGGCCACCTTTCCGGCCGCTGTTGTTAAGTGAGTCACCTGGTCGTTAAGTGAATCCAGCTCCTTTCCCCCCCCCCCCGTTGACTTCACACGTTGGAAGCTGGCTCGAAGGTTGCAGAGGGTGGCCGGCCGACCGTGCAAACACACACGGTCGCCCGTGTGAATTGATGGTGGGATAGGAGATGCCCCAAATGGTCGTTAAGTGTGAAAACCGGTCACCAGTCAGTTCTTTCGGTGCTGTTGCGACAGCCACACGACAAACACTTGTAACGTGACCTTTTGGCCAGCAAAATCACCTGGAGTGTGTGTGTGTATGTGTGCTTAACAACTCCTGTTACTAACTTACCTGCAGGGATTCCGTAAAGCCGTAAAATGGGGCAAAACTAACAATTGTCTTGCGTATCAACCGAAGAGTTGGGATCAATTGTGGTTATACATTGAGGACTGCCTAATGGTACATCGGAAGATTTGCAAGAAATAACCATTTCCCTGGCTGAGCTTTCCTTGTGGGCTCTCCAGTTGCAGCAGACCCCAGTTGGATGTGGGAGGACTGCCCAGAATGCTCCAGGGTCCCACCCTGGTAGGCATTCTCACCATACTCCATCCAGTTGTGGCCAGGAGAAAAGCCCTTTGAAGATTATGCACCCACTTCTTAGAATCACAGAGTTGAGAGGGACCATGGAGGTCTACTAGTCCAACCTTCTACTCAAGCAGAAGACCCTTACAGAATCGGGGGGGGGGGAACAGAGCAGGAAGGGACCTTGGAGGTCTTCTAGTCCAACCCCCTGCTCAAGAGGAAGACCCTTACAGAATCATGGAATAAAAGACTGGGAAGGGATCTTGGAGGTGAGCTGGTTGCCCCCCTGTTGCGGACTTTTAGCTAGAAGGGTGATGGTTATTTAGTAGCTCAGTGTCCTAAGCAAAGCCAAAGACCCAGCTACCCCAGAAGAAAAACCAGGAGTAACCTACAACGTACAGCGTAAACACTGCAACACCCACGTTGTAGGACAAGCAGTCAGAAGGCATCCATGAACACCAACTGGCAGTCAGAAGACAGGACGAAAACTCTTTAATTTTACAACGTACGACAGAGTTAACCATAATTTCAATTGGGAAAATGTGACCAGCTTAGACCAGGCGAGATCCAAAAATGCCAGGGAATTCCTGGAAACCTGGCACTCTGACTAATTAACCACCCATAGACACAGAGACATCAGCAGCGTCTATGGATTATGCAAAAGAGGCAATCAAAGCAGCCCAAAAGAGGAACACACTCCAGCACCTCTCCTCCAGTTATCAGCACTCAGATCAGCATAGATTAACTCCAAGGTCACCATTAGACCAACAATCAAGAAAGCAATTCCCCAATCAAGAAACTGCCAAAAGAGCCAATAGTAAACAGCCCAACCCAAAGTATTCAAGTTTTGAGGGGCTGCCACAAAGAAGAGGAGGGGGTCACGTTATTCTCCAAAGCACCTGAAGGCAGGACAAGAAACAATGGTTGGAAACTGACCAAGGAGAGAAGCAACTTGGAATTAATGTCTAGTTTAACAAAGAGAAGGACGAGGGGGGACATGATAGCAGTGCTCCAGTATCTCAAGGGCTGTCCCCAAGAAGAGGGAGTCAAGCTATTCTCCAAAGCGCTTGAAGGCAGGACAAGAAGCAACGGGTGGAAACTAAGCAAGGAGAGAAGCACCTAGAACTTAGGAGAAACTTCCTGACAGTTAGAACAATTAACCAGTGGAACAACCTGCCTCCAGAAGCAGTGAATGCTCCAACACTGGAAGTTTTTAAGAAGAGACTGGACAGCCATTTGTCCGAAATGGTGTAGGGTTTCCTGCCTGAGTAGGGGGTTGGACTCGATGACCTCCAAGGTCCCTTCCAACTTTATTATTATTATTATTATTAAGTAGGAACTTCCTGACTGTGAGGAAAATTAACCAGTGGAATGGCTTTCCTCCAGAAATCGTGGGCGCTCCATCACTGGAGGTTTTTAAGAAGAGATTGGACAGCTACTTCTCCTGCTTGAGCAGGAGGCTGGACTAGAAGACCTCCAAGGTCCCTTCCAGCTCAGCTCTCCTCCTCTCCTCTCTTACTCCACTCCATTCCATTCTATATTCCATTCCATTCCCCTCCATTCCACTCCATTCTATATTCTATTCCACTCCATTCCATTCTATATTCCATTCTATTCCACTCCATTCCACTCCATTCCATTCTATATTCCATTCCACTCCATTCTATATTCCATTCCACTCCATTCCACTCCCCTCCACTCCATTCTACATTCCATTCCATTCTATATTCCATTCCACTCCATTCCATTCTATATTCTATTCCACTCCATTCCATTCTATATTCCATTCCACTCCATTCCATTCTATATTCCATTCCACTCCATTCTATATTCCATTCCATTCTATATTCCATTCCACTCCATTCCATTCCCATCATTCCACTCCATTCCATTCTATATTCTATTCCACTCCATTCCATTCTATATTCAATTCCACTCCACTCCACTCCATTCTATATTCCATTCCACTCCATTCTATATTCCATTCCACTCCCCTCCACTCCATTCTACATTCCATTCCATTCTATATCCCATTCCACTCCATTCCATTCCCATCATTCCATTCCATTCCATTCTATATTCTATTCCACTCCATTCCATTCTATATTCCACTCCATTCTATATTCCATTCCATTCCACTCCATTCCATTCCACTCCACTCCATTCTACATTCCATTCCATTCTATATTCCATTCCACTCCATTCCCATCATTCCATTCCATTCCATTCTATATTCTATTCCACTCCATTCCATTCTATATTCCACTCCATTCTATATTCCATTCCATTCCACTCCATTCCATTCCACTCCACTCCATTCTACATTCCATTCCATTCTATATTCCATTCCACTCCATTCCCATCATTCCATTCCATTCCATTCTATATTCCATTCCATTCCCCTCCACTCCATCCTATATTCCATTCCATTCCATTCCATTCCATTCCATTCCATTCTATTCTATTCTATTCTATTCTATTCTATTCTATTCTATTCTATTCTATTCTATTCTATAGAATCCATACGATCGCCCCCATCCATCCAGACAGGGAAAAACCCCACAATATAAACAGACAGCAAAGCTGAGAAGCCCTGATAAAATTTACAGTTAAGGACGGATCTTCCCTTCCTTTCCCTCCTCCCCTTCCCATTTTCAACCCATCCAAGCATAGGCCTGGAGCTGAATCTTGCAATAAGCCCCTTGCTATCTCTCTCCAGTTGAAGGAGGATATCGGCTCTCCTCCCCCCAGGTACAATTTGCCCCCACCCTGCAGCTTTTCCAACGGCTGTGAAGATATGGTTTTGTCCCCGTGCCTGGGGACCATGAACGGAGAAAGAGCTGATCAAGCAGTGGATTGATTATGGGGGTTTTTTTTGTGTTGTGAACTTTTTGTGTTGTAAGCCTGGATTCTTCTGTGTGTGAGTTGGGCGGCCATCTGCATTTGTTTTGGTCCTCGCCTTACGTCCACAATTGACACCAAAACTTACGTTGCTCGGGGAAACATTGGCTAAGTGAGTTTTGCCCGTCTTTACGATGTTCCTTGCCACTGTTCCGAAGCGAATCGTTGCGATTGCTAAGTTAGTAACACGGTTGTTCCGTGAATCTGGTTTCCCCCATGGATTTTGCAAAAGGGGGACGTTGCAACCGTCATAAATATGAACCCATTTTCAATCATCTGAATTTTGATCCCTTGACCACGGAAATGCTGCAACAGTCGCGAGTGGGAAAACCGGCCACAAGTCACTTTTTTTCAGTGCCGTTGTCACTTTGGACCAGTGTTTCTCAACCTTGACCATTTTAAGGCATGTGGACTTCAACTCCCAGAATTCCACAGCCAGCATTGCTGGCTGTGGAATTCTGGGAGTTGAAGTCCACATGCCTTAAAATGGTCAAGGTTGAGAAACACTGCTTTGGACGGTCACTAAATGAATCGTTGTAAGTCGAGGATTACGTGTATGGCCCCTTTTGCAACCTGTGGACTTCAACTCCCGGAATTCCGCAGCCAGCATTGGAAGTCCACAAGTCGTAAAAGGGCCATGGTTTCTCCATACTGGCTGAGGAATTCTGGGAGTTGAAGTCCACCAGTCATAAAAGGGGCCAGTCAGGTATCCTCACCTTAGAATGGTTCATTTAGTGACCATTCAAAGTTACAACATTGAAAAAAGGGATGACCATTTTTCACACGACCCTTGCAGCCTCCCCATGGTCACGTGATGAGATATTCGGACACTTGGCAACTGACTCCTATTTATGACGGCCACAGCATCCCGGGGAGGGTGGTCACGTGATCACCTTTTGCGACCTTCTGATAAGCAAAGCCAATGGGGCAAGCTGGATTCGCTCAACGACCGTGTTACAATCTTAACAACTGCAGTGATTCACCTAACGACTGTGTCAAGAAAGGTCGTAAAATGGGACAAAACTCACTTAACTAATCTCTCACATAGCGACGAAACCTTTGGGCTCCATTGTACTCGTAAACCAGGGACTGGATTGGACTGATCTTTCTCTCTTTTTCAATTATTTGTACGAAAGACACTTTCACCTGAATGAAAATAATGCAAACTTGAAATGGAAGATTAAAAAAGCAGAGAGAAGCATGCGTGAAGAAAGTGAAAAAGAAAGAAAGCAAAGAGGGAGACAATTAAGAGTGATGAACAAGGGGATTCGCAGCCGTTATAAGTACGTTTATATTTTCCCCTCTCTCATCCGCGTCCTTTCCCTCTTTCCCTCATTGGCTCAACTGTGCAGATCTTAAAGGGCATAAAGGTGGGTGGGATGGGAGACCACCAGGTCAATTGGCTGGGCTGCCAAGTGGAAGCGGCGTGGGAATTGAATCCCTAAAGTGTTTTCCCCTTTTTGATCAGCAGGGGGAGCCAGCCACTGGAGGAAGACAGAGGAGTATCTGACCTTCCTTCCTTCCTTCCTTCCTTCCTTCCTTCCTTCCTTCCTTCCTTCCTTCCTTTTGCAACATTTATATAGTGACCCACCTTAAAGCCGACTCTAGGCAGATTCCAGTCCAATAGTTAAAATGACACACAAAACCAAGCTAGAACTAAGCAGAAGTTTCCTGACAGTTAGAACAATTAACCAGTGGAACTACTTGCCTCCAGAAGGTGTGAATGCTCCAACACTAGAAATTTTTAAGAAGAGACTGGGCAGCCATTTGTCTGGAATGGTATAGGGTTTCCTGCCTGAGCAGGGGGTTGGACTAGATGACCTCCCAGGTCCCTTCCCAAACCCAAATCCTGCAACCGTTCTTCAGATGTTTTAGCCTCCAGGCCTTTGGTCTTCTTTGTTCAACATCTTTTTTATATTGTGGTGACCAAAACTGGATGCAGGTATCCCAGGTGTGGCCTTACTAACTAAGACTTTATAAAGCGGGACTCAGACTTTGCGTGATCTTAATTCTGTGCCTCTGTTTACACAACCCAGGATTGTGTTACCCTTTTTTGGCTGCTGCCACGCACGGCTGGCTCACATTATTTAAGGCAGTGGTTCTCAACCTTTTTAATGCCGCGACCCCCAACCGGTCGTAAGTCGAGGACTACTCAACCGGTCGTAAGTCGAGGACTACTCAACGGGTGCAGCCCCGTTTGCAGAATGGGACTTTTGGCGGGCTGAGCAGGGCAGAGACAGCCTGGACCATTCCTATTGGCTTTGGAAAGCCAATAGAATTAGACTCTATTCAAGAGAGTCTATTCTATGGGCTTTCAAAAGCCAATAGAATAAAAGGGAGTAGCACAGCTAAGGAAAAGGGGGAAAAAAATGGCGGACTGCGTTGTTTGGCGACCCCCGTGAAATGGTCGTTCGGCCCCAAATGGGGTCCCGACCCACAGGTTGAGAACCACTGGTTTAAGGGATCGTCCACTAAGGACTCCAAGGTCCCTCTCACAGTTGCTGTTTTTGATCCAGGTTTCATCTGCATGTGTACCTTTGGTTTTTCCTGCCTAAGTGTAAAACCTGGCTTTTCTTCACGTTAAAGTTCATTTTGTTGGACCGTTTGTCAAGATCTTTTTGGATGCCGAGTTTGTCTTCTGGGGCGTTGGCCACTCCTGTCACTTTGGTGTCATCTGCAGATCTGATGAGTTCCCCTTCAATTCCCTCGTCTAAGTCCGTAAGATTATCTGGGACACGACACACCCTCTTTACGACCTGTTTTCCTTGTTCCCTTCTGGGACGAGGGGGGGCAATGTAAATATATATATACACATACGACCCAGATTGTTGGGGGCAATGTAAATATATATATACATTGCTTACTGGTGTACACCGCTTAGAGAGTGCTTGCACTTAAAGCGGTATATAAGTCTCATAAATAAATAAATAAATAAATAAATAAATAAACAAACATGCAGATTCAGCCAGAGTTTCATCCCATACAGCATGAACCTTGCAAACTCTCCAGCTTCCTCCCTCCGTTATATATTCAAGATGGACAGTATTTAATATTTATTTGCTACGTACAGGTAGGGACGTGGGTCTATGCATATGTTGTTCATAGTATGTTTAGGTGTGCATCATGTATGTGTTTCACTTTGAGAGCGAGCAACTACATTTCATTTTTGATGTGTGCCGTTGTGCCCACAGTATAAAAAATGACAACAAAGGTTGTCTTATTTAAGTCATTGATGAAGATATCGACGAGTCCTGGGCCTAAGATGGAGCCTTGTGGGATACTTCTCTCTGAGTGGATGTAGTACCACAAAGAACTACTTGTTGGGTGTACCTTAAAAGTGTTGAAAACATTTTAAAGTTGGACGCTGAGGACACAGATAAGCTTCCAGGTGGCCACAATGACAAATGACCAGCTGTCTGCAAGGAGTGTAAATCCTTCCATTTCTCCACCATCCGGTCAGAACTGAAGAATCTCCTGGGATGAGAAGTGAAACGTCTTCAAAGGAAACACAAAGGACGTCCTGAAAAAAAAAAAGGCACCTTTGGGACTTGACGCTAAACCCTTAACGAGGCAACCCCCAAACTGAAGGATCTCCTTACCGTTTTTTCCTCTTGAAAAGGGGCTTTACTGGTAATCCTTGAGTTACAACACTGCACTTAGTGACTGTTCGCAGTTACAACAGCACCGAGAAAAAGTAGCTTGTTACCGTTTCTTCACACTCGCCACAGATGTGCAGCATCCCTATCAAAATTCAGACGCCTGGCAACTGACTCGCCTTTATGACGGTTGCGGTGTCCCTGGGGGTGTGTGTGTGTGTCACGTGATCCTCTTTTGCGACCTGATTCACTTAACGACCGTGTGACTCACTTAACAACGGCAGCGATTCACCTCACAACTTGTCGCAGGAAAGGTCGTGAAATGGGGTGAGCCTCACTTAACGACCGTCCGGCTTAGCAACGGAAATTTTGGGCTCGGTTGTGGACGTAAGTCAGGGACCTGCCTGTATTTCCCAGTGGGCTCCTCCGGTGTCGTCTGGGCTGCTGGGTTTCAGCCGAACATGTGGGTGATCCCTTTCCCCCCTGCCTCTTAGCTTCTGGGCACGGTGCAGGCGGTAATTCCACCAGTATAGACACACAAACACACCGAGATTGACAGGCAGTTGAGTTTCATCCTCACGTTCCTGCAGCTTTGCTTCCCCCCCCCCCATTGCAGAAAAGATCTGGTTGCAGGGGCCTTTTCCAGGGGCTTTTAAGGGCAAAAGAAGAATGGGAGCCTTGCGGAACGGCGAAAAAAATAGCTGGTTGTTTGGGGTTCCCTGCTTTTACCATCCGGGTCCTCTTTGCCTTGCCAGAGCACCCGATTTTCTGCTTTGGTTTTGATTGCAAAAACAGAGACTTCAACATGAATGGAGCAGAGCTTCCTAAATCAAAGGATCGTGGAATTGTGCGGGCAGAAGAGAGAATCCAGGGATGTGGTGTATTGGTTAAGGCACTAGGCTAGAAAACCGGGAAATGGTCCGTTTTAATCCCAGCTTAGGCATGAAAACCAGCTGGGGAACGTTGGGCCACTCACCAGGAGACGGGGAGTTCTAGTTCCATCTTATTGCACGAAAGCTGGTTGAGGGACTTTGGACCAAATACTGGGAGTCAGGGAGATATAGTTCTGCCTTAGGCACGAAAACCAGCTGGGGAACTTTGAGCTACTCACCAGGAGACGGGGAGTTCTAGTTCCACCTTATTGCACGAAAGCTGGTTGAGGGACTTTGGACCAAATACTGGGAGTCAGGGAGATATAGTTCTGCCTTAGGCACGAAAACCAGCTGGGGAACTTTGAGCCACTCACCAGGAGACGGGGAGTTCTAGTTCCACCTTATTGCACGAAAGCCGGCTGAAGGACCTTGGGCCAATTACTGGGAGTCAGGGAGTTCTAGTTCTGCCTTAGGCACGAAAACCAGCTAGGGAACTTTGGGCCACTCACCAGGAGACGGGGAGTTCTAGTTCCATCTTATTGCACGAAAGCTGGTTGAGGGACTTTGGACCAAATACTGGGAGTCAGGGAGATATAGTTCTGCCTTAGGCACGAAAACCAGCTGGGGAACTTTGGGCCACTCACCAGGAGACGGGGAGTTCTAGTTCCACCTGATTGCACGAAAGCCGGTTGAGGGACTTTGGGCCAATTACTGGGAGATCAGGGAGTTCTAGTTCTGCCTTAGGCACGAAAACCAGCTGGGAAACTTTGGGCCACTCTCCAGGAGTCAGGGAGATCTAGTTCTGCATTAGGCATGGAAGCCGACTGGGTGACTTTGGGCCAATCACCAGGAGCTGGGGAATTCTAGTCCTGCCTTAGGCACAAACGCACTTTGGGCCTGGCAGGCAGGCAGGCAGTCTCTCTCTCAGCCCAGCTCACCTCGCAGGGTTGATGTTTTGGGGAAAAGAGGAGGAGAAAGGAGGACTGGGGGTGGCCAGATGAAGAGAGAGGGAGGGAGGGAAGCAGGTAGGTAGGAAGGAAACGGGTGAGGAAGGAAGTGGAGGGATGTAGAGAAGGGTAGGGAAGGAAGGAAGGGAGAGGAAGAGGGAGGGAGGGAGGGAGGGAGGGAGGAAGGAGATGAAGAGAGAAGGAGGTAGGTAGATAGGAAGGAAGAAACGGGTGGGGAAGGGAGCGGAAGGATGTAGAGAGGGTTAGGGAAGGAAAGAAGGGAGGAGAAGGGAGGGAGGGAGGAAGGAAGGAGAGGGAGAGAGGGAAAGAGGTAGGAAGGAAGGACACGGGTGGGGAAGGGAGCAGAGGGATGTAGAGAGGGAGAGGAAGGAAGGAGAGGGAGGGAGGGAAGGGTAGGTAGGAAGGAAGGAAGGAAGGGTGGGGAAGGGAGCGGAGGGATGTAGAGAGGGAGGGAAGGAAAGAATGAAGGAACGAAGGAAGGAGAGGAAGAAGGGAGGGAGGGAGGAAAAAGAAGGAGCAAGGTGGTAAGAGAAGGAAGGGAAGGAGGGAGAAAGAAATGAGAGTAAAAGGAAGGACTGGGAGAAAAAAGGGAGGAACAGAGGGAGGAAGCAAGGAAGGAAAAGAAAGGAGGAAGGAAGAAGGACAGAGGGAAAAGAAAGGAGAGAGAAAAAGGAAGAAAGGGAGGGAGATAAACGAAGCAAAAAGAAGTCGATTAAAAAAAAAATGTAAACACAGAAATACAGAGCATTGCCTCAGGTTCCCACCAGCTAAAAGTGACACTAGACATTTTCTCTTCCATAATAAATTTATGCACAGAAGGCACCTCCATAAGCAGATGCAGATATGCATGCATGTGCGCATATATCGCAAGCGATAGCAAGAAAGTGTAGAGTCAGGGGGAAATGATTAATAACGGTAGATTAAAAATAATTGCCCATAGACATAAGATCACGTTTGCAAAATTATTGCTCTGGATCTGCATTCTCCCGGCATCCTCTTGCGTGCAGAAAAACACGGAGATCCCTTTCATAACCATTTCTGAACAAAGAGGAGGAGGAGGAGGAGGAAAAGAAGAAGAAGGAAATGGAGAAGGAGAAGATGGAGAAAATGAAGGGGAAGACGTAGATGGAGAAGATCAAGAAGGAGAAGATGGGGAAGGAATAGAAGGGGGAGAAGAAGGAAAAAGAGATGGAGAAGATGGAGAAGGAGATAGAGAAGGAAAAGATGGAGGACAGAAGACATGATGGAGACGGGGTAGAGGAAGGAAAAGAAGGAAAGGAGGAACAGAATAGATCAGAGATGAGGGAAGAGACTACACAGGAAGGAAGGAAGGAAGGAAGGAAGGAAGGAAGGAAGGAAGGAAGGAAGGAATATCTTGTTCAGAGACGACATCAAGGATTAAAACACAGCAAGCCAGCATCCTGTCCCAAACGATCTTCAGAAGGACCCACATGTTCAGTTATGGTGTCTTGTGTTGTTTCCTCTTGTCACCAGTCAGCGTTTTTCAACAGGGCCTTGTCAACATACTACAAAAAAGATGTTGAGACTTTGGAAAAAGTTCAGAGAAGAGCAACTAAGATGATCCAAGGAGACTGGAGACTAAAACATACGAAGAACGGCTGCAGGACTTGGGCTTGGCTAGTCTAAAGAAAAGAAGAAATAGGGGAGACATGATAGCAGCGTTCCAGTATTTGAGGGGCTGCCACAAAGAGGAGGGGGTCAATTTATTCACCAAAGCACCAGAGGGCAGGACGAGAAACAATGGTTGGAATCTGGTCAAGGAGAGAAGCAACCTGGAAACTTCCTAACAGTGAGGACAATTAACCAGGGGAAGTTGCCTTCAGACGTTGTGGGTGCTCCAACATGGGAGGTTTTTAAGAAGAGGCTGGGCAGCCTCTTGTCTGAAATGATATAGGTTCTCCTGCTGGAGCAGGGGGGTGGACTAGAAGACCTCCGAGGTCCCTTCCAGCTCTATTCTATTCCTCTGAACATCAGACGGAGGAGACATCTGCTCATCCAGCTGATGGTTAATTTGAAGGGGAAGCCCTCGGTGTTTGTTTGGGGTCCGTGTAGACCTTGACTCTCTGACTGCAGGACCCCTGGACCCGTGGGCACCTGCTGTATCCCAGGCCCAAGGGCACCTGCGAGCTCAGAAGAAACGGCATTGAAAATGGAGATGCCAACATCATAATGACCTGATAGGCAACCCACGGTGCCATCACATTGGGAGTATGGTGTGCCATCCTGGAGATGATAGAGATAGAGATAGAGAGAGGGGGGGGGGGAAGAGAGAGAGAGAGAGAAATACTGTAGATAGATAAAGATAGATAGATAGATAGATAAAGATAGATAGATAGATAGAGAGAGAGATAAAGATAGATAGATAGATAGATAGATAGATAGATAGATAGATAGATAGAGAGATATGGTCCAGGGGACAACTCAGAGATTGGAGGGGCTGGTGGCAGAGTTTCTTCTCTGAAAGGCTGACCGTCAGGGTTTCAGGCATTGAGTCAGCTCTGCAACACCATCACTAGATTGACTAGGCCAGATATGAGTAGAGTAGAGTAGAGTAGAGTGGAGTAGAGTGGAACGGAACGGAATGGAGTGGAACAGAATAGAACGGAATAGAACAGAATAGAATAGAAAATATGGAATGGAATGGAATGGAATGGAATAGAATAGAATAGAATAGAATAGAATAGAATAGAATAGAATAGAATAGAATAGAATAGAATATAGAATATAGAATATGGAATGGAATGGAACGGAACGGAATGGAACAGAATAGAATAGAATACAAAATATGGAATGGAATGGAATGGAATGGAATAGAATAGAATAGAATAGAATAGCAGTAGAATAGAATAGAATAGAATAGAATATAGAATATAGAATATAGAATATAGAACATAGAACATAGAATATAGAATAGAATAGAATGGAATAGAATGGAATGGAATGGAACGGAATAGAATAAATAAAATACAGAATAGAATAGAATAGAATAGAATAGAATAGAATAGAATAGAATAGAATAGAGTGGAATGGAATAGAATAGAATAGAATAGAATAGAATAGAATAGAATAGAATAGAATAGAATAGAATGTACAATACAATAACAGAGTTGGAAGGGACCTTATAGGTCATCTAGTCCAACCCCCTGCTTAAGCAGGAGACCCTATACCATCTCAGACAAGAGGCCGTCCAGTCTCTTCTTGAAAATCTCCAGTGATTTAAGCTCCCACAACCTCTGAAGGCAACTTCTGCTCCATTGGTTGACTGTTCTCACTGTCAGAAAATTCCTCCTTATTTCTAGGCTGAGTATCTCCTTGATCAGTTTCCATCCATTATTCCTTGTCTGGCCTTCAGGTGCTTTGGAAAATGTGGCAGCCCCTCAAAGGCTGGAAGGCTGCTATCCTGTCTCCCATGGTCCTTCTCTTCACTAGAGTAGCCGTGCCCAGTTCCTGCATCCGTTTGAGGGAAGTTAGCCCAGAGAAAGAAATATTAAAAAGGGCAGAAAAATATATTTTTCCTCAAAAGGACTTTTTAAAACCAAACCTGGCCCCAAATCTATCTCTCTGCCCCAAGCAAGAGCTAGCCCCATACAAATGCAGATGTAAAATCATCAGAAAGTTGGAGCCTGTATCTATCCTTTTCGTGAAAAATGTGTGTCTATCTACAAGAGCCTTTTGAAACTCAAGTCTGCTTGTGTGGGGAAATATTTTTTTTTAAGTTACTTTTCGTATCCTAACACTTACCGGTGAAACTACTATGAAGCTTTCTGAAACATAAGCATTTTCCAATCTCTAAAATAATGTGATCTATTTTAGAATAAATGTTACAGGCAGATCCTCCTACCCTTGGCAAATTGCACATCTTAAAATATTAGGCTTTTAAAGTTATTTGGAGTTTTTAGCATTCTCAAGCTGCCTAGCATTTTTTTTTCCTTCCAAGTTGCAAGTTCTTGTCCTTAATATGTTGCAAATGGTCAAGTTCAAAGGTGAAACGTTTCATTTTGTTGTTCCCCATTTGTCTATGTTTAATAACTGCAGTATTAATGCCCTTTTCAAACTGCCTGCAAGCTACCCCCCTTCCAATTTTTTTTCCTGCCCTTTGTTCTCCATACCTTTTGTCTGCCTCTCCTGGTAGAGTCCATCCAGTAAGTGGGGGGGGGGAGACCTTGTTCTTGTATCTTTCAGCCCTGAAACCCTCTCCCAAACCTTTGGAAGCAGAACACACAGACCCAGATGCTGCCTCCATCCATGTGAACCATGGAATTGGGTTTTGAATCCAGCCATCCACTAAAAACCCACCATGCAATCTGAGTGGAACATCTTCCCAAGTCCTACCATTTACCCAGATGCCTGTGAGAGCTGCAGAAGGAAGGTGGTGCCACGTGAAGCCTCAGAAGAGAAAATTAGACTGTGGGGGGTGGGTGGAAACTCATTGTAAACTTTTCTTTCTTGCCCCATTTGTATTGTAACAAGCCAGTTGAATGTATTAATGGAGAGATGGCACTTGGGAATAGGTGGCAGAACAAGTACTGAACACCTTGGACTTCTATCTGGTGGGAGGGAAAATTTATCCAGAATGTTTGTATTGACTGTTTTGTAGAAATAGCTGCATATGCACACACACACACCATTCACACCATTCAGAGTCTATCCCCTCCACCTACCTTTAGTAAAGTTCCCCAGGCTGATTTTTGCTCTATTGCACCAAAGCTTGGGATCAACCTCCAACAGATAACAAGGGGGAGGGAACCAAGCCCCCTCAGGTGATTTGCAATTCATATGCCCTGACTAAGGAAGCAACAGGAAAAATCCCAAACTTCAGCCCTGAATATCTTGCAGATATTCTTGCAAGATATTCTTGCAAGATATTCTGAATATCTTGCAGATATCTTGCAGATATCTTGCAGCCCAGATTGGGATTCCTAGAGCTCAGTATGTGCAATTTAAAGAAAAATTTAATAGCCTGGCATATTGGCTAACCTCAGTTGGGCATTACAAACCTGGATGCACTGAATTAAGAGCTAAGGCAGGAAACAACCCTTGAAATTGGGCAGCCAGTGGTCATGTACTAAGGAGAACCATGGCTGTGAAGAATTTTGGAGGGTATGCAAACCTGACTGGAAGCTAAAGGTGATATCCAACATTTGAAAATGATTGGCACAGAATATTGGACACTATAAATTTCTTTTCCACATAACAAAATTTTGCCCTGACTTTTAGAACTTTATGGGTGCAAGCTCCCCTTTAGGGAGCCACTAAAGGGATCTTTTTCTGCTGCCTCCATTAATGTCTTCTTCTTCTTCTTCTTCTTCTTCTTCTTCTTCTTCTTCTTCTTCTTCTTCTTCTTCTTCTTCTTCTTCTTCTTCATTATTATTATTATTATTATTATTATTATTATTATTATTATTATTATTATTATTATTGATCATCGCACAGTCAGCCAGATGTTCAGACTGATTTGGCATTTTGTCTACCTATCGAGTCCTTACCCAGGACCTGGGATAGGCAGATGTGGATGTTTGATGGTATTACAGATATCGTCGCAGGATGGAAGCAGTTCCTAATAAGGCCGCCTTTTGCAATTGACTAATAGCGAATTTGTCAATGCCAATGGTGTTCAAGTGGCGCTCCAGTTGTTTTGGGATTGCACCCAAGGAGCCTATTACTATTGGTACTACCCTTGCTTGCTTTTGCCACAGTCTTTCTATTGCTATTTGTAGGTCTTTGTATTTTGTTATCTTCTCCAGTTCTTTCTCTTCTATTCTGCTATCTCCAGGCACTGCCACGTCCACTATCCAGACTTTTTTGTCCTTCTTATCGACAATTGTTAAGTCTGGGGTGTTATGTTGCAGGTGCTTGTCTGTTTGAATTCTGAAGTCCAAGAGCAGTTTAATTTTATCATTTTCTATGACTTTCTCTATTTTATGATCCCACCAGTTTTTGCTTACAGGCAAATGATATTTCTTGCAGATCTTCCAATGCACCATTGTGGCTACTTTGTCATGCCGCTGCTTGTAATCAGTCTGTGCAATCTTCTTGCAACAGCTTACCAAGTGGTCCACTGTTTCTTCAGATTCTTTGCATAGGCGGCACTTACTGTCTGTTGCTGTCTTCTCAATTTTGACTTTGTATGCATTTGTCCTTAAGGCTTGGTCTTGTGCAGCCAGAATTAGTCCCTCGGTCTCTTTCTTCAATTTTCTGCTCTTAGCCATTGCCAGGTTTTATTATTATCTGCTTTCCCAGCTATTTTTTTCATGTATTGGCCATGTAATGCTTTGTCTTCCCATGCCTCTATTCTGTTCTTCATTTGGTCTTTCTTGTAGGCCAGTTTGGTCTCTCCAGTAGTTAGTAAGCCTTCCTGATATACTATTTTCAGTGCATCTTCATCATTGTTCTTCAGATATTCTTCCAAAGCCATTTTTTCTTCTTCAACCATCTGATGTACTTGTAGCATTCCACGCCCACCTATTATTATTATTATTATTATTATTATTATTATTATTATTATTATTATTATTATTATTTTGCTTAACAGTTTAAAAGCTTGTTTGCTAAGTTTCCCTGACCAGATCAATTTTAATGTTGTGCCAATAAGTGTGTCATACATTTACACACTTAAGGCCCAAAGTGGGGATTGAGGGAAGTTAGCCCCCCCAGAAGGAAATAATAAAAAGGGCAGAAAAATATATTTTTTCCTCAAAAGGACTTTTTAAAACCAAACCTGGCCCCAAATCTATCTCTTTGCCCCAAGCAAGAGCTAGCCCCATACACATGCAGATGAAAAACCATCAGAGAGTTGGAGCCAGAGCAATCAAGAAGACAAAGAGAAGATCTGCATGCCCCACCCAAACTCTAGGAGTCATTAGCCCCATCACCTGGGAAGCAGGATATGATAATAGAATTAGATCACAGATATCAAGGCCTAGACAAACACTCAGAAACAGCCTCAAGGTTCATGCCACAGGAACAGGAAACTATTCCAAACAAGGCTAGAGGGGGTATAAAAGCCTACTGCCCCATGTGCTCAGCCCTTTCTCTCTTCTGCTCTTTCCTGAAGAACCATCTTTCTGCAATAAACTGTAACCTTCTTCCCAAAGCAGTCACCATGTTTGCTTATTTATTCCCGGCTTGGATGAACCAGGATGAAGACCTTACTTCTATCACGTTCTTCCCAGGTTTTAGCCTCCACCCCACTCCACAATCATCCTAGTTGCTCTTCTCTGCACTTTCTAGAATCTCAACATCCTTTCAGTATTGTGGAGACCAAAAACTGGTTGCAGGATTCCAGGTGTGGTCTTACTACGGCTTCACGGAGTGGTAGTAGTGCCTCACGTGATCTTGATTGAATCCCTCTCTAATGCAAGTTAGGACTGCATTGGCTTTTTCGGCTGCTGTTGGCTCCCGTTGAATTGATTGATCCACCAAGGCCCTAAGATCCTTCTCACCGTGGCTGTTATTAAGCCAGGTTTCACCCAATCTATATGTGTACTTTTGGTTTTACTTTTCTCTACATTGAATTTCATAGCTTGATATTTTCACCTGAGCCCCTGAAGGACCTCACCCGCACTTTCCCGGAGATGTTAACTAGGAGAGGTGAGGGTCCTGAGACAGCCCACAGTCCGATAGGAGAAAGAATCTCCACAACTCAGCCTTAGCCCCCTACCTGTGGGGTGTAGAGTCCTGGCTGCACGCTGAGCTTGGGGGTTAGTTTGCAGACACGGAATTGCCCGGTAGGACACAACATCTGTGGTGTAACCTAGTTGGGTGTTGAAACGTCAGCAAGGCAAACTCAGAAAACAGCCAGGACTCTACACCCCACACGTAGGGGGCTAAGAATAAGCTTCTCTCCCCATCCACACGGTGTGAGACCAGCTGGGCAGGAGGAAGAGGACCATTGCAAAATAGTGCCTCCCCCCTTCTCCTGAAACAATGGAAGCGACGGATGGAAGCTAATCAAGGAGAGAAGCAAGCTAGAACTAAGGAGAAGTTTCCTGATAGTTAGAACAATTAACCAGTGGAACAGCTTGCCTCCAGAAGTTGTGGCTGTTCCAACACTGGAGGTTTTCAAGAAAAGATCGGACAGCTACTTGTCTGGAATGGGATAGGGTCTATTGCTTGATCAGGGGGTTAGACTAGAAGATCTTGTAAGGACCCACCCCACTTTGCATCTTAAGAAGACAGAACTCTTGGAATAATTCTTCCAACAGGAATCCTTTATTAAGAAGAAGTGGCGGCAGGCGTGCTAGACAGGACTTAGGGTCCAAGCTCTCCCATTCAAGGTTTTAAGGGGTTCCCCAGCAGTCCCACCCAATCAGCCCCCCTTCCAGTGATAGTTTCAGGCATCACAATTCCACCCCTTTGTTCCTTTCTTCCGTCTGGATGGAGACTTCAGATAAACTACATGAAAGGTAAATAGCCCCCTTTGTTATGGTAAGGTTCTTTGGTGCTAGTTACATTCAAACTCTTTGAGGTTGCAATAAACACATTCAATTCCTTAGAAGTATACTGAAGGAAGTGAGGGCCATAAAGCCCCTTTGTTCTCCCCCTTCTCTCCCTCTTATGGCAGAATCCAGAGAAGGCAGAATTGGGGTTTTCTATGTTTGATGATTAAAGATGAAATATAATTGGATTCTGACAGATCTCCAAGGTCCCTTCCAACTGTTACTCTACTTCTATTCTACTCTACTTTACTCTACTCTACTCTACTCTACTCTATTCTATTCCCCATTCCATATTCTATCTACTCTACTCTACTCTACTTTATCCTATTCTAATATTACATTGGTGGCGAACCTATGGCACGGGTGCCAGAGGCGGCACTCAGAGCCCTCTCTGTGGGCACGCATGGCGTCGCCCCAGTCCTAGGCCTTCAGCTGGGTTATAAAACCTTTTTGCTTTAGGCCTCTGCCACCATGTGCAAAAAAAAAAAAAAAAGGTTCAATCGGTCAATTTCAACTTCTCGCGGGGAGAAAAAAGATCTTGCAAAGTTGGAATTGATTGATTGAACTTTTTAGTCCCACCCAGTCTGCTGTTACCACCGCAGCCACGCCCCCCCAATAGGCCACACAACCCCCAATGGGCCACACACCCCCAATGGGCCATTCCCAGCCAATTGGCCACACCCAGCCAATGGCCACACCCACCCGGCCCCCGACGATGCATAAGTGGGTTTTGAGTTGCAGTTTGGGCACTCAGTCTCTAAAAGGTTCGCCATCACTGCTATATTCTATTGTATTCTACTCTACTCTACTCTACTCTATTCTATTCTATTCCTTTTTCTATTCTATTCTATTCTATTCTATTCTATTCTATTCTATTCTATTCTATTCTATTCTATTCTATTCTATTCTACTCTACTGTATTCTGTATTCTACTCTATTCTGTATTCTACTCTACTCTACTCTACTCTACTCTACTCTACTCTATTCTATTCTATTCTATTCTATTCCATTCTATTCCATTCTATTCCTTTTTCTATTCTATTCTATTCTATTCTATTCTATTCTATTCTATTCTATTCTATTCTATTCTATTCTATTCTATTCTATTCCTTTTTCTATTCTATTCTATTCTATTCTATTCTATTCTATTCTATTCTATTCTATTCTATGCCCTGGGAAAGGGGGTCAGACTAGAAGACCTCAAGGTCCCTCCCGGCCTTGGAGTCTACGATTCACACCCTGGCAGGCTCTCCGTTCTACCCGGCACTGATTGGGTAGCGTTTCCAGAATCCTTGCAACATCTGCCCTACTTCGGGTGGCCTATTTCGAAGGCCTGTTCCCACAGCCCGCCTACTCTACAATCCGTGAGGCATCGCATCTTAGTTATCATCTAAGAGATAACATCAGAGTCTTGGGTCAGCTTGTGCCCACAACCTAGGTTACAAACAAGGAGATGGGCCCATTGAAAACCTGCCCTGGGTCAGAGTCTGGTTAACCTGGATAGTTTTTGACCCCTGCACGGTCAACGCTGGATGGAAAGCAAAGCTGGTTTGCAAGAATAACAGAAGAAGTGAGTTGGAAGGGACCTTGGAGGTCTTCTAGTCCAACCCCCTGCTCAAGCAGTGTTCCAATATCTCAGGGGCTGCCACAAAGAAGAGGGAGTCAAGCTATCTTCCAAAGCGCCTGAAGGCAGGACGAGAAGCAACGGGTGGAAACTCATCAAGGAGAGAAGCAACCTGGAACTAAGGAGAAACTTCCTGACAATTAGAACAATTAACCAGTGGAACAACCTGCCTCCAGAAGCGGTGAATGCTCCAACACTGGAAGTTTTAAAGAAGAGACCGGACAGCCATTTGTCTGAAATGGTGTAGGTTTTCCTGCCTGAGCAAGGGGTTGGACTTGATGACCTCCAAGGCCCCTTCCAACTTATTATTATTATTAGTAGTAGTAGTATCATCTTTTATTCATTAAACATGAACCTCAGTCAACTGAACATTCAAATTGGCTGGTGCTGATGGTTGACACGGGTTACTACCAGCATCCTAGGTATCAACCAGGTACCTCCTTAAAATGTAAGATTTTTCGAGTAGCACTGTTTTTTGTAGCATCGCTGAAGTTATTGCCGGAAGCTGCAGTTTCTTGAAATATTTTGCAAACTATTTGGACATAGTTCCCACTGTTACACGTTTCATCCATAATCGCGCAGTTTCGATGGCCAGGTTGGGATATTTCCTCATTTTTTCCAGTTCTTTTTCTTCGACTCTGGCATCTCCTGGTACAGCGATATCAATCAGCTGTACGCTTCGGTTCTCTACAACTGTGATATCTGGCGTGTTGTGTTCCAAATGGCGATCTGTCTGTATTCGAAAGTCCCACAAGATCTTCACACTCTCATTCTCAACAACTTTTTCCACCCTATGTTCCCACGACTTTTCGGATACAGGCAAGTCATATTTTTTACACAATGCCCAGTGGATTAATTTAGCAACTCGGTCATGTCTAGCTTTGTAATCAGTTTGCGTGATTTTGCTGCACTCACAAATTAGGTGTGAAACAGTTTCAACTTTGTCATTGCAAAGCCAGCAATTTGGATTGTCAGTGAATTTTTGTATCTTCGCTTTCACGGCATTAGTTTGTAGTGCTTGTTCTTGAGCAGCCAGTATTAGGCCTTCCATTTCTTTCTTGATGGTTCCCATCTTAAGTCATGCCCATGTCAAGTTGTTATCACCTTTTCCTTCAATGCTTTTCAAATGCTGGCCATGCAAAGCTTTGGTTTTCCATCTATTTAATCTGTCATCCAGCTGTTTTTCCTTATATTCTGCCTTTGTTTCTGTTATTTTTATAGTGCTCTCTGTTTTCACAGCCTGCAGCAGTTTTTCTGTACTTTGATTCACATAGTCATTCAAACTTCATTTTTCTTCTTCTACAGTTTGGTGGAGTTGCAATAGTCCTCTGCCCGCTATTTCTTTTTGGCAGGTATAACCTGTTGATGTCACTTCGTGGATGTGGAGCGTGGTGCATATTCAAAAGTTTACGCGTTTTCCAGTCTAGGTTTTCCAGTTCAGCCAGTTATTACTATGGATCATCGCACAGTCAGCCAGATGTTCAGACTGGATTTGGCATTTTTGTCTACCTATCGCAGTGGTTTTCAACCTTTTTAATGCCGCGACCCCCAACCGGTCGTAGGTCGAGGACTACTCAACCGATCGTAAGTCAAGGACTATTCAACCGGTGCAGCACCGTTTGCAGAATGGGACTTTTGGCGCGCTCAGCAGGGCAGAGACAGCCTGGACAATTCCTATTGGCTTTGGAAAGCCAATAGAATTAGACTCTATTCAAGAGAGTCTATTCTATTGGCTTTCAAAAGCCCATAGAATAAAAGGGAGTAGCACAGCTAAGGAAAAGGGGGGAAAAAATGGCGGACTGCGTTGTTTGGCGACCCCCGTGAAATGGTCGTTCGACCCCAAATGGGGTCCCGACCCACAGGTTGAGAACCACTGACCTATCGAGTCCTTACCCAGGACCTGGGGTAGGCAGATGTGGATGTTTGATGGTATCACAGATCTCGTCGCAGGATGGAAGCGGTTCCTAGTAAGGCCGCCTTTTGCAATTGACTAATGGCGAATTTGTCAATGCCGATGATGGTGTTCAAGTGGTGCTCCAGTTGTTTTGGGATTGCACCCAAGGCGCCTATGACTATTGGTCCTAACCTTGCTTGCCTTTGCCACAGTCTTTCCATTTCTATTTGTAGGTCTTTGTATTTTGTTATCTTCTCCAGTTCTTTCTCGTCTATCCTGCTGTCTCCAGGCACTGCCACGTCCACTATCCAGACTTTTTTGTCTTTCTTATCGACAATTGTTAAGTCTGGGGTGTTATGTTGCAGGTGCTTGTCTGTTTGAATTCTGAAGTCCCAGAGCAGTTTAATTTTATCATTTTCTATGACTTTCTCTATTTTATGATCCCACCAGTTTTTGCTTACAGGCAAATGATATTTCTTGCAGATCTTCCAATGCACCATTGTTGCTACTTTGTCATGCCGCTGCTTGTAGTCAGTCTGTGCGATCTTCTTGCAGCAGCTTACCAGGTGGTCCACTGTTTCTTCAGGCTGTTTGCATATTATTATTATCGATCATCGCACAGTCAGCCAGATGTTCAGACTGGATTTGGCATTTTGTCTACCTATCGAGTCCTTACCCAGGACCTGGGATAGGCAGATGTGGATGTTTGATGGTATTACAGATATCGTCGCAGGATGGAAGCAGTTCCTAGTAAGGCCACCTTTTGCAATTGAATAATAGCGAATTTGTCAATGCCAATGGTGTTCAAGTGGTGCTCCAGTTGTTTTGGGATTGCACCCAAGGAGCCTATGACTATTGGTACTACCCTTGCTTGCTTTTGCCACAGTCTTTCTATTTCTATTTGTAGGTCTTTGTATATTATTATTATTATTATTATTATTATTATTATTATTATTATTATTATCATCATCATCATCATCATCATCATCATCATCATCATCCTATCCTATCCTATCCTATCCTACTCCTTAAGGACACTGTAATTGATGGTGTTGAATACCACTGAGAGATTCCATGAGATACACACCCACACAAACGCATGCATTCCCTCCCACACAATTCTATGCCTCTGTTTATACAACCAGATTCTATGCCTCTGTTTATACAACCAGATTCTATACCTCTGTTTATACAACCAGATTCTATGCCTCTGTTTATACAACCAGGTTAGCTTTTCTGGCTGCTGCTGTGCCGCAGCTGGCTCATAATAATAATAATAATAATAGTAAAGTTGGAAGGGACCTTGGAGGTCATCTAGTCCAACCCCCTGCTCGGGCAGGAAACCCTACACCAGTGGTTCTCAACCTGTGGGTCGGGACCCCATTTGGGGTCGAACGACCATTTCACGGGGGTCGCCAAACAACGCAGTTCACCATTTCCCCCCCCCCTTTTCCTTAGCTGTGCTACTCCCTTTTATTCTCTTGGCTTTTGAAAGCCAATAGAAGAGACTCTCTTGAATAGAGTCTAATTCTATTGGCTTTCAAAAGCCAATAGGAATTGTCCAGGCTGTCTCTGCCCTGCTGAGCCCGCCAAAAGTCCCATTCTGCAAATGGTGCTGCACCGGTTGAGTAGTCCTCGACTTACGACCGGTTGAGTAGTCCTCAACTTACGACTGGTTGGGGGTCGCGGCATTAAAAAGGTTGAGAACCACTGCCCTACACCATTTCGGACAAATGGCTGTCCAGTCTCTTCTTAAAAACTTCCAGTGTTGGAGCATTTACTGTTTAAGGGATCGTCCATCAGCACTCCAAGGTCCCTCTCACAGTGCCTATTTTTGAGCCAGATTTCGCCTAATCCAGGGGTAGGCCACCTTGGCTCTTTTATGACTCGTGGACTTCAACTAGCTGGCTCAGGAATTCTGGGAGTTGAAGTCCACGAGTCATAAAAGAGCCAAGGTGGCCTACCCCTGCCCTTCTTCAGAGCTCAGCAGAAGCACCAGAATCAGCTATATCAGGGAGTTCTAGTTCTGCCTTAGGCACGAAAACCAGCTAGGGAACTTTGGGCCACTCACCAGGAGACGGGGAGTTCTAGTTCCACCTGATTGCACGAAAGCCGGTTGAGGGACTTTGGACCAAATACTGGGAGTCAGGGAGATATAGTTCTGCCTTAGGCACGAAAACCAGCTGGGGAACTTTGGGCCACTCACCAGGAGACGGGGAGTTCTAGTTCCACCTGATTGCACGAAAGCCGGTTGAGGGACTTTGGACCAAATACTGGGAGTCAGGGAGATATAGTTCTGCCTTAGGCACGAAAACCAGCTGGGGAACTTTGGGCCACTCACCAGGAGACGGGGAGTTCTAGTTCCACCTGATTGCACGAAAGCCGGTTGAGGGACTTTGGGCCAATTACTGGGAGATCAGGGAGTTCTAGTTCTGCCTTAGGCACGAAAACCAGCTGGGAAACTTTGGGCCACTCTCCAGGAGTCAGGGAGATCTAGTTCTGCATTAGGCATGGAAGCCGACTGGGTGACTTTGGGCCAATCACCAGGAGCTGGGGAATTCTAGTCCTGCCTTAGGCACAAACGCACTTTGGGCTTGGCAGGCAGGCAGGCAGTCTCTCTCTCAGCCCAGCTCACCTCGCAGGGTTGATGTTTTGGGGAAAAGAGGAGGAGAAAGGAGGACTGGGGGTGGCCAGATGAAGAGAGAGGGAGGGAGGGAAGCAGGTAGGTAGGAAGGAAACGGGTGAGGAAGGAAGTGGAGGGATGTAGAGAAGGGTAGGGAAGGAAGGAAGGGAGAGGAAGAGGGAGGGAGGGAGGGAGGGAGGGAGGAAGGAGATGAAGAGAGAAGGAGGTAGGTAGATAGGAAGGAAGAAACGGGTGGGGAAGGGAGCGGAAGGATGTAGAGAGGGTTAGGGAAGGAAAGAAGGGAGGAGAAGGGAGGGAGGGAGGAAGGAAGGAGAGGGAGGGAGGGAAAGAGGTAGGAAGGAAGGAAACGGGTGGGGAAGGGAGCGGAGGGACGTAGAGAGGGAGAGAGAAGGAAGGGAGAGGAAGGAAGGAGAGGGAGGGAGGGAAGGGTAGGTAGGAAGGAAGGAAGGAAGGGTGGGGAAGGGAGCGGAGGGATGTAGAGAGGGAGGGAAGGAAAGAATGAAGGAACGAAGGAAGGAGAGGAAGAAGGGAGGGAGGGAGGAAAAAGAAGGAGCAAGGTGGTAAGAGAAGGAAGGGAAGGAGGGAGAAAGAAATGAGAGTAAAAGGAAGGACTGGGAGAAAAAAGGGAGGAACAGAGGGAGGAAGCAAGGAAGGAAAAGAAAGGAGGAAGGAAGAAGGACAGAGGGAAAAGAAAGGAGAGAGAAAAAGGAAGAAAGGGAGGGAGATAAACGAAGCAAAAAGAAGTCGATTAAAAAAAAAATGTAAACACAGAAATACAGAGCATTGCCTCAGGTTCCCACCAGCTAAAAGTGACACTAGACATTTTCTCTTCCATAATAAATTTATGCACAGAAGGCACCTCCATAAGCAGATGCAGATATGCATGCATGTGCGCATATATCGCAAGCGATAGCAAGAAAGTGTAGAGTCAGGGGGAAATGATTAATAACGGTAGATTAAAAATAATTGCCCATAGACATAAGATCACGTTTGCAAAATTATTGCTCTGGATCTGCATTCTCCCGGCATCCTCTTGCGTGCAGAAAAACACGGAGATCCCTTTCATAACCATTTCTGAACAAAGAGGAGGAGGAGGAGGAGGAAAAGAAGAAGAAGGAAATGGAGAAGGAGAAGATGGAGAAAATGAAGGGGAAGACGTAGATGGAGAAGATCAAGGAGATGGAGAAGATCAAGAAGGAGAAGATGGGGAAGGAATAAAAGGGGGAGAAGAAGGAAAAAGAGATGGAGAAGATGGAGAAGGAGATAGAGAAGGAAAAGATGGAGGACAGAAGACATGATGGAGACGGGGTAGAGGAAGGAAAAGAAGGAAAGGAGGAACAGAATAGATCAGAGATGAGGGAAGAGACTACACAGGAAGGAAGGAAGGAAGGAAGGAAGGAAGGAAGGAAGGAAGGAAGGAAGGAATATCTTGTTCAGAGACGACATCAAGGATTAAAACACAGCAAGCCAGCATCCTGTCCCAAACGATCTTCAGAAGGACCCACATGTTCAGTTATGGTGTCTTGTGTTGTTTCCTCTTGTCACCAGTCAGCGTTTTTCAACAGGGCCTTGTCAACATACTACAAAAAAGATGTTGAGACTTTGGAAAAAGTTCAGAGAAGAGCAACTAAGATGATCCAAGGAGACTGGAGACTAAAACATACGAAGAACGGCTGCAGGACTTGGGCTTGGCTAGTCTAAAGAAAAGAAGAAATAGGGGAGACATGATAGCAGCGTTCCAGTATTTGAGGGGCTGCCACAAAGAGGAGGGGGTCAATTTATTCACCAAAGCACCAGAGGGCAGGACGAGAAACAATGGTTGGAATCTGGTCAAGGAGAGAAGCAACCTGGAAACTTCCTAACAGTGAGGACAATTAACCAGGGGAAGTTGCCTTCAGACGTTGTGGGTGCTCCAACATGGGAGGTTTTTAAGAAGAGGCTGGGCAGCCTCTTGTCTGAAATGATATAGGGTCTCCTGCTGGAGCAGGGGGGTGGACTAGAAGACCTCCGAGGTCCCTTCCAGCTCTATTCTATTCCTCTGAACATCAGACGGAGGAGACATCTGCTCATCCAGCTGATGGTTAATTTGAAGGGGAAGCCCTCGGTGTTTGTTTGGGGTCCGTGTAGACCTTGACTCTCTGACTGCAGGACCCCTGGACCCGTGGGCACCTGCTGTATCCCAGGCCCAAGGGCACCTGCGAGCTCAGAAGAAACGGCATTGAAAATGGAGATGCCAACATCATAATGACCTGATAGGCAACCCACGGTGCCATCACATTGGGAGTATGGTGTGCCATCCTGGAGATGATAGAGATAGAGATAGAGAGAGGGGGGGGGGAAGAGAGAGAGAGAGAGAAATACTGTAGATAGATAAAGATAGCTAGATAGATAGATAAAGATAGATAGATAGATAGATAGAGAGATAAAGATAGATAGATAGATAGATAGAGAGAGAGAGAGAGAGAGAGAGAGAGAGAGAGAGAGAGAGAGAGAGAGAGAGATATGGTCCAGGGGACAACTCAGAGATTGGAGGGGCTGGTGGCAGAGTTTCTTCTCTGAAAGGCTGACCGTCAGGGTTTCAGGCATTGAGTCAGCTCTGCAACACCATCACTAGATTGACTAGGCCAGATCTGAGTAGAGTAGAGTAGAGTAGAGTGGAGTAGAGTGGAACGGAACGGAATGGAGTGGAACAGAATAGAACGGAATAGAACAGAATAGAATAGAAAATATGGAATGGAATGGAATGGAATGGAATAGAATAGAATAGAATAGAATAGAATAGAATAGAATAGAATAGAATAGAATAGAATAGAATAGAATATAGAATATAGAATATGGAATGGAATGGAACGGAACGGAACAGAATAGAATAGAATAGAAAATATGGAATGGAATGGAATGGAATAGAATAGAATAGAATAGAATAGAATAGAATAGCAGTAGAATAGAATAGAATAGAATATAGAATATAGAATATAGAATATAGAACATAGAATATAGAATAGAATAGAATGGAATGGAATGGAATGGAATAGAATGGAATGGAATGGAATGGAATAGAATAAATAAAATACAGAATAGAATAGAATAGAATAGAATAGAATAGAATAGAATAGAATAGAATAGAATAGAGTGGAATAGAATAGAATAGAATAGAATAGAATAGAATAGAATAGAATAGAATAGAATGTACAATACAATACAATAACAGAGTTGGAAGGGACCTTATAGGTCATCTAGTCCAACCCCCTGCTTAAGCAGGAGACCCTATACCATCTCAGACAAGAGGCCGTCCAGTCTCTTCTTGAAAATCTCCAGTGATTTAAGCTCCCACAACCTCTGAAGGCAACTTCTGCTCCATTGGTTGACTGTTCTCACTGTCAGAAAATTCCTCCTTATTTCTAGGCTGAGTATCTCCTTGATCAGTTTCCATCCATTATTCCTTGTCTGGCCTTCAGGTGCTTTGGAAAATGTGGCAGCCCCTCAAAGGCTGGAAGGCTGCTATCCTGTCTCCCATGGTCCTTCTCTTCACTAGAGTAGCCGTGCCCAGTTCCTGCATCCGTTTGAGGGAAGTTAGCCCAGAGAAAGAAATATTAAAAAGGGCAGAAAAATATATTTTTCCTCAAAAGGACTTTTTAAAACCAAACCTGGCCCCAAATCTATCTCTCTGCCCCAAGCAAGAGCTAGCCCCATACAAATGCAGATGTAAAACCATCAGAAAGTTGGAGCCTGTATCTATCCTTTTCGTGAAAAATGTGTGTCTATCTACAAGAGCCTTTTGAAACTCAAGTCTGCTTGTGTGGGGAAATATTTTTTTTTAAGTTACTTTTCGTATCCTATCACTTACCGGTGAAACTACTATGAAGCTTTCTGAAACATAAGCATTTTCCAATCTCTAAAATAATGTGATCTATTTTAGAATAAATGTTAAAGGCAGATCCTCCTACCCTTGGCAAATTGCACATCTTAAAATATTAGGCTTTTAAAGTTATTTGGAGTTTTTAGCATTCTCAAGCTGCCTAGCATTTTTTTTTCCTTCCAAGTTGCAAGTTCTTGTCCTTAATATGTTGCAAATGGTCAAGTTCAAAGGTGAAACGTTTCATTTTGTTGTTCCCCATTTGTCTATGTTTAATAACTGCAGTATTAATGCCCTTTTCAAACTGCCTGCAAGCTACCCCCCTTCCAATTTTTTTTCCTGCCCTTTGTTCTCCATACCTTTTGTCTGCCTCTCCTGGTAGAGTCCATCCAGTAAGTGGGGGGGGGGAGACCTTGTTCTTGTATCTTTCAGCCCTGAAACCCTCTCCCAAACCTTTGGAAGCAGAACACACAGACCCAGATGCTGCCTCCATCCATGTGAACCATGGAATTGGGTTTTGAATCCAGCCATCCACTAAAAACCCACCATGCAATCTGAGTGGAACATCTTCCCAAGTCCTACCATTTACCCAGATGCCTGTGAGAGCTGCAGAAGGAAGGTGGTGCCACGTGAAGCCTCAGAAGAGAAAATTAGACTGTGGGGGGTGGGTGGAAACTCATTGTAAACTTTTCTTTCTTGCCCCATTTGTATTGTAACAAGCCAGTTGAAGGTATTAATGGAGAGATGGCATTTAGGAATAGGTGGCAGAACAAGTACTGAACACCTTGGACTTCTATCTGGTGGGAGGGAAAATTTATCCAGAATGTTTGTATTGACTGTTTTGTAGAAATAGCTGCATATGCACACACACACACCATTCACACCATTCAGAGTCTATCCCCTCCACCTACCTTTAGTAAAGTTCCCCAGGCTGATTTTTGCTCTATTGCACCAAAGCTTGGGATCAACCTCCAACAGATAACAAGGGGGAGGGAACCAAGCCCCCTCAGGTGATTTGCAATTCATATGCCCTGACTAAGGAAGCAACAGGAAAAATCCCAAACTTCAGCCCTGAATATCTTGCAGATATTCTTGCAAGATATTCTTGCAAGATATTCTGAATATCTTGCAGATATCTTGCAGATATCTTGCAGCCCAGATTGGGATTCCTAGAGCTCAGTATGTGCAATTTAAAGAAAAATTTAATAGCCTGGCATATTGGCTAACCTCAGTTGGGCATTACAAACCTGGATGCACTGAATTAAGAGCTAAGGCAGGAAACAACCCTTGAAATTGGGCAGCCAGTGGTCATGTACTAAGGAGAACCATGGCTGTGAAGAATTTTGGAGGGTATGCAAACCTGACTGGAAGCTAAAGGTGATATCCAACATTTGAAAATGATTGGCACAGAATATTGGACACTATAAATTTCTTTTCCACATAACAAAATTTTGCCCTGACTTTTAGAACTTTATGGGTGCAAGCTCCCCTTTAGGGAGCCACTAAAGGGATCTTTTTCTGCTGCCTCCATTAATGTCTTCTTCTTCTTCTTCTTCTTCTTCTTCTTCTTCTTCTTCTTCTTCTTCTTCTTCTTCTTCTTCTTCTTCTTCTTCATTATTATTATTATTATTATTATTATTATTATTATTATTATTATTATTATTATTATTATTATTATTTTGCTTAACAGTTTAAAAGCTTGTTTGCTAAGTTTCCCTGACCAGATCAATTTTAATGTTGTGCCAATAAGTGTGTCATACATTTACCCACTTAAGGCCCAAAGTGGGGATTGAGGGAAGTTAGCCCCCCCCAGAAGGAAATATTAAAAAGGGCAGAAAAATATATTTTTTCCTCAAAAGGACTTTTTAAAACCAAACCTGGCCCCAAATCTATCTCTCTGCCCCAAGCAAGAGCTAGCCCCATACACATGCAGATGAAAAACCATCAGAGAGTTGGAGCCAGAGCAATCAAGAAGACAAAGAGAAGATCTGCATGCCCCACCCAAACTCTAGGAGTCATTAGCCCCATCACCTGGGAAGCAGGATATGATAATAGAATTAGATCACAGATATCAAGGCCTAGACAAACACTCAGAAACAGCCTCAAGGTTCATGCCACAGGAACAGGAAACTATTCCAAACAAGGCTAGAGGGGGTATAAAAGCCTACTGCCCCATGTGCTCAGCCCTTCTCCTTCTTCTCTCCTCTGCACTTTCCTGAAGAACCATCTTTCTGCAATAAACTGTAACCTTCTTCCCAAAGCAGTCACCATGTTTGCTTATTTATTCCCGGCTTGGATGAACCAGGATGAAGACCTTACTTCTATCACGTTCTTCCCAGGTTTTAGCCTCCACCCCACTCCACAATCATCCTAGTTGCTCTTCTCTGCACTTTCTAGAATCTCAACATCCTTTCAGTATTGTGGAGACCAAAAACTGGTTGCAGGATTCCAGGTGTGGTCTTACTACGGCTTCACGGAGTGGTAGTAGTGCCTCACGTGATCTTGATTGAATCCCTCTCTAATGCAAGTTAGGACTGCATTGGCTTTTTCGGCTGCTGTTGGCTCCCGTTGAATTGATTGATCCACCAAGGCCCTAAGATCCTTCTCACCGTGGCTGTTATTAAGCCAGGTTTCACCCAATCTATATGTGTACTTTTGGTTTTACTTTTCTCTACATTGAATTTCATAGCTTGATATTTTCACCTGAGCCCCTGAAGGACCTCACCCGCACTTTCCCGGAGATGTTAACTAGGAGAGGTGAGGGTCCTGAGACAGCCCACAGTCCGATAGGAGAAAGAATCTCCACAACTCAGCCTTAGCCCCCTACATGTGGGGTGTAGAGTCCTGGCTGCACGCTGAGCTTGGGGGTTAGTTTGCAGACACGGAATTGCCCGGTAGGACACAACATCTGTGGTGTAACCTAGTTGGGTGTTGAAACGTCAGCAAGGCAAACTCAGAAAACAGCCAGGACTCTACACCCCACACGTAGGGGGCTAAGAATAAGCTTCTCTCCCCATCCACACTGTGTGAGACCAGCTGGGCAGGAGGAAGAGGACCATTGCAAAATAGTGCCTCCCCCCTTCTCCTGAAACAATGGAAGCGACGGATGGAAGCTAATCAAGGAGAGAAGCAAGCTAGAACTAAGGAGAAGTTTCCTGATAGTTAGAACAATTAACCAGTGGAACAGCTTGCCTCCAGAAGTTGTGGCTGTTCCAACACTGGAGGTTTTCAAGAAAAGATCGGACAGCTACTTGTCTGGAATGGGATAGGGTCTATTGCTTGATCAGGGGGTTAGACTAGAAGATCTTGTAAGGACCCACCCCACTTTGCATCTTAAGAAGACAGAACTCTTGGAATAATTCTTCCAACAGGAATCCTTTATTAAGAAGAAGTGGCGGCAGGCGTGCTAGACAGGACTTAGGGTCCAAGCTCTCCCATTCAAGGTTTTAAGGGGTTCCCCAGCAGTCCCACCCAATCAGCCCCCCTTCCAGTGATAGTTTCAGGCATCACAATTCCACCCCTTTGTTCCTTTCTTCCGTCTGGATGGAGACTTCAGATAAACTACATGAAAGGTAAATAGCCCCCTTTGTTGTGGTAAGGTTCTTTGGTGCTATTTACATTCAACTCTTTGAGGTTGCAATAAACACATTCAATTCCTTAGAAGTATACTGAAGGAAGTGAGGGCCATAAAGCCCCTTTGTTCTCCCCCTTCTCTCCCTCTTATGGCAGAATCCAGAGAAGGCAGAATTGGGGTTTTCTATGTTTGATGATTAAAGATGAAATATAATTGGATTCTGACAGATCTCCAAGGTCCCTTCCAACTGTTACTCTACTTCTATTCTACTCTACTTTACTCTACTCTACTCTACTCTACTCTACTCTATTCCCCATTCCATATTCTATCTACTCTACTCTACTCTACTCTACTCTACTTTATCCTATTCTAATATTACATTGGTGGCGAACCTATGGCACGGGTGCCAGAAGCGGCACTCAGAGCCCTCTCTGTGGGCACGCATGCCGTCGCCCCAGTCCTAGGCCTTCAGCTGGGTTATAAAACCTTTTTGCTTTAGGCCTCTGCCACCATGTGCAAAAAAAAAAAAAAAGAAAAGGTTCAATCGGTCAATTTCAACTTCTCGCGGGGAGAAAAAAGATCTTGCAAAGTTGGAATTGATTGATTGAACTTTTTAGTCCCACCCAGTCTGCCGTTACCACCGCAGCCACGCCCCCCCAATAGGCCACACAACCCCCAATGGGCCACACACCCCCAATGGGCCATTCCCAGCCAATTGGCCACACCCAGCCAATGGCCACACCCACCCGGCCCCCGACGATGCATAAGTGGGTTTTGAGTTGCAGTTTGGGCACTCAGTCTCTAAAAGGTTCGCCATCACTGCTATATTCTATTGTATTCTACTCTACTCTACTCTACTCTATTCTATTCTATTCCTTTTTCTATTCTATTCTATTCTATTCTATTCTATTCTATTCTATTCTATTCTACTCTACTCTACTCTACTCTATTCTGTATTCTACTCTATTCTGTATTCTACTCTACTCTACTCTACTCTACTCTACTCTACTCTACTCTACTCTACTCTATTCTATTCTATTCTATTCTATTCTATTCTATTCTATTCTATTCTATTCTATTCCATTCTATTCCTTTTTCTATTCTATTCTATTCTATTCTATTCCTTTTTCAATTCTATTCTATTCTATTCTATTCTATTCTATTCTATTCTATTCTATTCTATTCTATGCCCTGGGAAAGGGGGTCAGACTAGAAGACCTCAAGGTCCCTCCCGGCCTTGGAGTCTACGATTCACACCCTGGCAGGCTCTCCGTTCTACCCGGCACTGATTGGGTAGCGTTTCCAGAATCCTTGCAACATCTGCCCTACTTCGGGTGGCCTATTTCGAAGGCCTGTTCCCACAGCCCGCCTACTCTACAATCCGTGAGGCATCGCATCTTAGTTATCATCTAAGAGATAACATCAGAGTCTTGGGTCAGCTTGTGCCCACAACCTAGGTTACAAACAAGGAGATGGGCCCATTGAAAACCTGCCCTGGGTCAGAGTCTGGTTAACCTGGATAGTTTTTGACCCCTGCACGGTCAACGCTGGATGGAAAGCAAAGCTGGTTTGCAAGAATAACAGAAGAAGTGAGTTGGAAGGGACCTTGGAGGTCTTCTAGTCCAACCCCCTGCTCAAGCAGTGTTCCAATATCTCAGGGGCTGCCACAAAGAAGAGGGAGTCAATCTATCTTCCAAAGCGCCTGAAGGCAGGACGAGAAGCAACGGGTGGAAACTCATCAAGGAGAGAAGCAACCTGGAACTAAGGAGAAACTTCCTGACAATTAGAACAATTAACCAGTGGAACAACCTGCCTCCAGAAGCGGTGAATGCTCCAACACTGGAAGTTTTAAAGAAGAGACCGGACAGCCATTTGTCTGAAATGGTGTAGGTTTTCCTGCCTGAGCAAGGGGTTGGACTTGATGACCTCCAAGGCCCCTTCCAACTTATTATTATTATTAGTAGTAGTAGTACCATCTTTTATTCATTAAACATGAACCTCAGTCAACTGAACATTCAAATTGGCTGGTGCTGATGGTTGACACGGGTTACTACCAGCATCCTAGGTATCAACCAGGTACCTCCTTAAAATGTAAGATTTTTCGAGTAGCACTGTTTTTTGTAGCATTGCTGAAGTTATTGCCGGAAGCTGCAGTTTCTTGAAATATTTTGCAAACTATTTGGACATAGTTCCCACTGTTACACGTTTCATCCATAATCGCGCAGTTTCGACGGCCAGGTTGGGATATTTCCTCATTTTTTCCAGTTCTTTTTCTTCGACTCTGGCATCTCCTGGTACAGCGATATCAATCAGCTGTACGCTTCGGTTCTCTACAACTGTGATATCTGGCGTGTTGTGTTCCAAATGGCGATCTGTCTGTATTCGAAAGTCCCACAAGATCTTCACACTCTCATTCTCAACAACTTTTTCCACCCTATGTTCCCACGACTTTTCGGATACAGGCAAGTCATATTTTTTACACAATGCCCAGTGGATTAATTTAGCAACTCGGTCATGTCTAGCTTTGTAATCAGTTTGCGTGATTTTGCTGCACTCACAAATTAGGTGTGAAACAGTTTCAACTTTGTCATTGCAAAGCCAGCAATTTGGATTGTCAGTGAATTTTTGTATCTTCGCTTTCACGGCATTAGTTTGTAGTGCTTGTTCTTGAGCAGCCAGTATTAGGCCTTCCATTTCTTTCTTGATGGTTCCCATCTTAAGTCATGCCCATGTCAAGTTGTTATCACCTTTTCCTTCAATGCTTTTCAAATGCTGGCCATGCAAAGCTTTGGTTTTCCATCTATTTAATCTGTCATCCAGCTGTTTTTCCTTATATTCTGCCTTTGTTTCTGTTATTTTTATAGTGCTCTCTGTTTTCACAGCCTGCAGCAGTTTTTCTGTACTTTGATTCACATAGTCATTCAAACTTCGTTTTTCTTCTTCTACAGTTTGGTGGAGTTGCAATAGTCCTCTGCCCGCTATTTCTTTTTGGCAGGTATAACCTGTTGATGTCACTTCGTGGATGTGGAGCGTGGTGCATATTCAAAAGTTTACGCGTTTTCCAGTCTAGGTTTTCCAGTTCAGCCAGTTATTACTATGGATCATCGCACAGTCAGCCAGATGTTCAAACTGGATTTGGCATTTTTGTCTACCTATCGCAGTGGTTTTCAACCTTTTTAATGCCGCGACCCCCAACCGGTCGTAGGTCGAGGACTACTCAACCGATCGTAAGTCAAGGACTATTCAACCGGTGCAGCACCGTTTGCAGAATGGGACTTTTGGCGCGCTCAGCAGGGCAGAGACAGCCTGGACAATTCCTATTGGCTTTGGAAAGCCAATAGAATTAGACTCTATTCAAGAGAGTCTATTCTATTGGCTTTCAAAAGCCAATAGAATAAAAGAGAGTAGCACAGCTAAGGAAAAGGGGGAAAAAATGGCGGACTGCGTTGTTTGGCGACCCCCGTGAAATGGTCGTTCGACCCCAAATGGGGTCCCGACCCACAGGTTGAGAACCACTGACCTATCGAGTCCTTACCCAGGACCTGGGGTAGGCAGATGTGGATGTTTGATGGTATCACAGATCTCGTCGCAGGATGGAAGCGGTTCCTAGTAAGGCCGCCTTTTGCAATTGACTAATGGCAAATTTGTCAATGCCGATGATGGTGTTCAAGTGGTGCTCCAGTTGTTTTGGGATTGCACCCAAGGCGCCTATGACTATTGGTACTACCCTTGCTTGCCTTTGCCACAGTCTTTCCATTTCTATTTGTAGGTCTTTGTATTTTGTTATCTTCTCCAGTTCTTTCTCTTCTATTCTGCTATCTCCAGGCACTGCCATGTCCACTATCCAGACTTTTTTGTCTTTCTTATCGACAATTGTTAAGTTGGGGTGTTATGTTGCAAGTGCTTGTCTGTTTGAATTCTGAAGTCCCAGAGCAGTTTAATTTTATCATTTTCTATGACTTTCTCTATTTATGATCCCACCAGTTTTTGCTTACAGGCAAATGATATTTTTTGCAGATCTTCCAATGCACCATTGTTGCTACTTTGTCATGCCGCTGCTTGTAGTCAGTCTGTGCGATCTTCTTGCAGCAGCTTACCAGGTGGTCCACTGTTTCTTCAGGCTGTTTGCATATTATTATTATCGATCATCGCACAGTCAGCCAGATGTTCAGACTGGATTTGGCATTTTGTCTACCTATCGAGTCCTTACCCAGGACCTGGGATAGGCAGATGTGGATGTTTGATGGTATTACAGATATCGTCGCAGGATGGAAGCAGTTCCTAATAAGGCCGCCTTTTGCAATTGACTAATAGCGAATTTGTCAATGCCAATGGTGTTCAAGTGGTGCTCCAGTTGTTTTGGAATTGCACCCAAGGAGCCTATGACTATTGGTACTACCCTTGCTTGCTTTTGCCACAGTCTTTCTATTTCTATTTGTAGGTCTTTGTATATTATTATTATTATTATTATTATTATTATCATCATCATCATCATCATCATCATCATCATCATCCTATCCTATCCTCTCCTACTCCTTAAGGACACTGTAATTGATGGTGTTGAATACCACGAGAGATTCCATGAGATACACACCCACACAAACGCATGCATTCCCTCCCACACAATTCTATGCCTCTGTTTATACAACCAGATTCTATGCCTCTGTTTATACAACCAGATTCTATGCCTCTGTTTATACAACCAGATTCTATGCTTCTGTTTATACAACCAGGTTAGCTTTTCTGGCTGCTGCTGTGCCCAGCTGGCTCATGTTTAAGGGATCGTCCATCAGCACTCCAAGGTCCCTCTCACAGTGCCTATTTTTGAGCCAGATTTCACCTAATCCAGGGGTAGGCCACCTTGGCTCTTTTATGACTCGTGGACTTCAACTAGCTGGCTCAGGAATTCTGGGAGTTGAAGTCCACGAGTCATAAAAGAGCCAAGGTGGCCTACCCCTGCCCTAGGCCTAGGCCGCTTTATGACTGGTGGACTTCAAGTCCCAGAATTCCTGAGCCAGCCATGCTGAAGGGAAAGGGAGAGGTTTCCAAGCTGAGCCAGGCTGGCTCAGGAATTCTGGGACTTGAAGTCCACGAGTCATGAAGGGGCCATAGTTCCCCCATGCTGACTGAGGAATTGTGGGAGTTGAAGTCCACGGGTCATGAGGGGGCCATAGTTCCCCCATGGTGGCTCAGGAATTCTGGGAGTTGAAGTCCACGAGTCATGAAGGGGCCAAAGTTTCCTTCATGCTGGCTGAGGAATTCTGGGAGTTGAAGTCCACGAGTCATGAAGGGGCCAAAGTTTCCTTCATTCTGGCTGAGGAATTCTGGGAGTTGAAGTCCAGGAGTCATAAAAGAGCCAAGGCCTAATCTGTACTTGTCCCTTTGGTTTTTCCTGCCCAGGTGTAAAAGCCAGCTCTCTCTCTCTCTCTCTCTCTCTCTCTCTCTCTGGAATTGTTAGGAGTGCACAGCTTCCACGCCAGATGGGCCTGGATGGGCCATTCCAGCAGCTGTGGGGAGGGCACCAGACTCTGGCCGGCGGGGCAGGGGGGAGCCCTTGGGAGCCAAGAGGGCTGGGCGTGCCAGAGAGCCTCTTCCCACTGCTGGGAGCCTCTGATCTGCCTCATTTCCCTTTCTGCCTGCCAGCAGTTCTCCTTTCCGCATGCGGGCTGGTGCCATCCCTGGCAAACTGCTGCCTGTGCAGATCGCTGGGAACTGCCTGGCAGACACTCGGGCACTTCCCACCCGCCGCTAAGCCGGATTTGCCCGAGATGCAGCAACTCCTGCTCTGCTCACCCTTAAATTTTGCCTGCTGATTTTTCTCCAGGAAGCTGATGGTTCTTCCTGCTGCATCTTAATGCAGTTGAGAATGGAATGAAATAAGAATGGAATGGAAATATAATATGAATAGAATAGAATAGAATAGAATAGAATAGAATAGAATAGAGCAGAATAGAATAGAATAGAATAGAATAGAATAGAATAGAATAGAATAGAATAGAATAGAATAGAATAATGGAATGGAAATATAATAGAATAGAGCAGAATATAATAGAATAGAGCAGAATAGAATAGAATAGAACAGAATAGAATAGAATAGAATATGGAATAAATAGAATAGAATAGAATAGAATAGGAATAGAATAGAATGTGGAATAAATAGAATAGAATAGAATAGAATATGGAATACATAGAATAGAATAGAATAGAATAGAATAGAATCAGAATCAGAATAGGATAGGATAGGATAGAATAGAAATAGAAATAGGACAGAACAGGACAGAACAAGGATAGGATGGGATGGGACGGGGCGGGGTAGGGTGGAACAAGACAGAACAGAACAGAACAGAATAATGAATAGAATAGAATTCATAATGAATAGAACAGAACAGAACAACTTTATTGTCGATTTAAATGTACATTAATCAGCGTACCTTAAAATGAGATTTCGTTGCATATACACTGCATAAACAGGACAAAAATAAAATCAAATAAAATAATGTTTCTTCCCCCCCCCCCCAAAAAAATTTGGACTTCGCTGCCCAGAATTCCCCAGCTAGCAGGGTGCTGACTGGAGGATTCTGGGAGAGGAAATCCACACTCTTCAGAATGAGCAAGTCTGGAAAATGCAGTCTAAAAGCCGCAGACAAGGCTTCCTACTGGATCACCACAGGACAGATAGTCCTCAACGTACGACGATTCGTTTAGTGACCGTTCAAAGTTCCAAGGCGACCATTTTTCACACTTAACTTAATTTGCGCATCCTCGTTGTATAAACTTGGGGGTTCTGGTCCTCCCCCCCTCCCGAGTTATGGGGTTCGGCAGAGGGAGTCCCACCTATGTAAACCTTGTGGACGTAAAGTCAGCCAGTGCAAACCAGTCTCTGATGCCTCCAGTTCGGCTGGACGGGGTGCCCAGCAGGTTAGCAAGCCAGTTTGGGGGTGTTGGGCTGAGAAGTGGCAGGAGGTGTGTTCGAGTCCTGCTGTAGGCACACTAAACAACCGAGTGACGTTCTCAGCCCCCTGCTGAAAATATTGCCAAGGAAAATGTGGGGGTTTTCTCCTGGGGGGGGTCACCCCTGGTTTGAAGGCGCTCCCCAAAAGAGACTAAACCCCATCTTGAGGCTGACCAGCCAACCATGTCAGCTAGGAAAGCAGATTCCAGTAACTTGGCAAAGCGGCGTCTTTCAAGTGGAAGTCCACAAGTCTTCCGGTGGCCAAATTTGGACATGCCGGCTGCGGAATTCTGGGAGTTGAAGTTCCCAAGTGTTCCAGTTGACAAGTCTGCTGGCTGGGGAATTCTGGGAGTGGAAGTCCTCAAGTCTTTCGGTGGCCAAGGTTGGGTAATGCTGTGTCAAAGAAGCATCTAGTCCAGGGCTTTTCAACCTTTTCACCCACTGTACCACTTTGAGGATAGGGCAACATCCGAGGACCACCAGTCGCCTAGCAAGGGGTCAAAAACTTGATGACCAAAAAAAAAAAAAAAAAAGGAAAAAAGTGATACAGTACAGGTAGTCCTCGACTTACAACAGTTTGCTTAGTGACTGTTCGAAGTTACAATGGCGCTGAAAAAAGGGCCCCCCAAGCCACAGCCGGGCAAGACGCCTGCCTGCCCACCTGGTGGCGCTCTTCTTCCTGTCCGAGGTTTTCATTGTTGTGAGCGTTGCTGTTGAGGATTGGCAGCGGGGGTGGGGTGGGGGGTGTTTGGTTTTTATTCCCTCCCCCCCCCCCCCCGTCTGCTGGATGGTTGCAGCAGGTTTTGGTCACTTCACCTGACCCTGGGACCGTCATAAATATGAATCGGTTGCCAAGCCTCTGAATGTAAATCACAAGACCCTGGAGAGGCTGCAACATTCCAGCTGATTGGCGTTTCTTCAGGGCTCAGCAGAAGCCCCAGGATCAGCGCCAAGTTCAAGGCAAATTATTTTCCCAGGCTGGGTTTGCCCCCTCCGAAGTTTGTTCTGTGCTTAGTCAAAGCCCAACCACCATTTCCAAATAAAGCTAGGTGAAGGGGGGGGGGGCTTGGGCTATGGATCAACTGCTAAACAGGGGAGAGTGAAAAGGAGGGGAGGAAACCCCTTCTCAACAGGGAAGGGGATCAGCAGCCCAGTCCTGGGGGGCATCGGGTGGAGAGAGAGAATAGAATAGACTAGAATGGAATGGAATAGAATAGAATAGAATAGAATAGAATAGAATAGAATAGAATAGAATACTAAAATACAGAATAGAATAGAATAATAGAATAGAATGGAATAGAATAATAGAATAGAACAGAACAGACTAGAATAGAATAGAATAGAATAGAATAGAATAGAATAGAATAGAATAGAACAGAATATAGAATAGAATAGAATAGAATAGAACAGAATACTAAAATACAGAATAGAATAGAATAATAGAATAGAATGGAATAGAATAATAGAATAGAACAGAACAGACTAGAATAGAATAGAATAGAATAGAAGAATAGAATAGAATAGAATAGAATAGAATAGAATAGAAGAATAGAATAGAATAGAATAGAATAGAATAGAATAGAATAGAATAGAACAGAATACTAAAATACAGAAGAATAGAATAATAGAATAGAATGGAATAGAATAATAGAATAGAACAGACTAGAATAGAATAGAATAGAATAGAATAGAATAGAACAGAATATAGAATAGAATAGAATAGAATAGAATAGAATAGAACAGAATACTAAAATACAGAATAGAATAGAATAATAGAATAGAACAGAACAGACTAGAATAGAATAGAATAGAATAGAAAATATGGAATGGAATGGAATGGAATGGAATAGAATAGAATGGAACAGAATAATGATAATAGAATACAATAGAATAGAATATAGAACAGAATATAGAACAAAACAGAACAGAATAATAAAACGATGGTTGGAAACTGATCAAAGAGAGAAGCAACCTGGAATTAAGGAGAAACTTCCTGACAGAACAATTAATCAGTTGAACAGAAGTTGCCACCAGAAATCGTGGGTGCTCCATCACTGGAGGCTTTTAAGAGACTGGACAGTCACTTTTCTAAGATGGTGTAGGTTCTCCTGCCTGAGTGGGGGGGGGGGCTGGACTAGAAGACCTCCAAGGTCCCTTCCAGCTCTATTATACTCCATTCCATTCCATTATTCTATTCTATTCTATTCTATTCTATTCTAGTCTAGTCTAGTCTAGTCTAGTCTAGCCTAGTCTAGTCTATTCTGCTCTACTTCTATCCTGCTCTAATACTATCCCATAATTCTACTCTAGTCTGTTCTGTTCTGCTGTATTTCTATTCTATTCTATTCTATTCTATTCTATTCTATTCTATTCTATTCTATTCTATTCTATTCTATTCTATTCCGTGTATTGTATTGTATTCTAGATGACCTCAAAGGTCCCTTCCAACGTTATTGTTGTTGTTATCATTACTACTACTACTACTATTACTATTATTACTGTTAAAGGTCACAAAAGGCGATGAGAGGACCACCGGGACTCTGCAACCGTCCTCACCGGTTGCCAAGCATCTGAATATTGGATCCCTGCGATTGCGAAGAGGCCACAAGGCTGCCCAATGGCCGCCAGCCCCTTTTTCCCCCAGGGCCGCTGTAACTTCGACGGGTCGCTAAGCGAACGGTCGTTAACTGAGGACTCCCTGCATCCTCGGCAAGGCGGCCAAAGGCAGCTGCCTGGGCTGCGAAGCTCTCGCCCCGCAGGCCGCCCTGCCTGGCTGGGTGACGAAATGAAACTCCCCACGGAAGGAATCGCTGGGCTCAGCGGCTGGAAAGATGCTGTTTCAGAGGACGGACGGCCCTCCTGCCCCCTCCCTCCTGCCCTCCACCCCCCCCCCCCGGTGCTGGGGGGAGAACACCACGGCCCTCCCCTCCCCTTGTCGCCCCCAGGCAAGGCTGATTTAAATGCCGAGACGGGCGGCTGTTGAACCAGCCCTCGTTGCAGTGACAGGCGGGCGCTACCCTGCCTCAGTTTCCCCTTTGGCTTCCTCCGGGCCGGTTCCTTCCATCCGCAGGTGGCGAAACAGGTTGGCAGAGGAGAGGCACCACCTGCCGGCTCTGGGCACCCTTCTCCGAGGTGGAGGTACGACAGGTAGGAAGAGATTCTCCGACGGTCTTGCTTGGGCTGCGAGGTTTCCACACCCCCCCCCGCTTTCCCGATCTCTGCACATGCTCGTGGGTGGGCGGGCTGAGGGGCTTCAACCAGGGCTTGCCTGGCCGCGGGGTCCGCTCAGCCTTTGCCCTCCGTCCCCCCCCCCGGCCCAAACTTCTCTCTTTTTTTAGCCCCGTCGCTCTCTCCTGCCTCCGACGGAAGAAACGGTGGGGGGCTGGAGAGAGTCGCCCGCTCGGTTTGTGGGTTTGTGTGTGTGTGTGTGTGTGTGGGTCGGGGGAAGTGTGGAGAAAGGAAGCGAAGCGGGGGGGGGACAGGTTACAAGCCCCTGATAGTGAACCGGCTCGGGGTGGGGTGGGGTGGGGGTGGGGGCGAAACCCTTGGTGGTTTTATTCTCTTTTTTGAGAAAATCTGAAACAATTAACCCCGCGGAGCTTCATCTCTGGGGGCTTTTAAGGAGGGGCTGGACAGCCACTCATCCGGAATAATATAAGGTCTCCTGCTTGAGAAGGGGGTTGGACTAGATGACCTCCGAGGCCCCTTCCGGCTCTGTCCTTCTATGATTCTGTAAGGGTCTCTTGCTTGAGCAGGGGGTTGGGCTAGATGACCTCCGAGGCCCCTTCCGGCTCTGTCCTTCTATGTTTCTCTAAGGGTCTCTTGCTTGAGCAGGGGGTTGGGCTAGATGACCTCGAGGCCCCTTCCGGCTCTGTCCTTCTATGTTTCTCTAAGGGTCTTCTATGATGATCTCTGGCTCTGTCCTTCTATGATTCTGGGGTCTTGCTTGCTTGACTCAGGGGGCTTGGTACTAGATGACCCTCGAGGCCCCTTCCGGCTCTGTCCGTCTATGTTTCTCTAAGGGTCTCTTGCTTGAGCAGGGGTTGGACTAGATGACCTCCGAGGCCCCTTCGGCTCTGTCCTTCTATGATTCTGTAAGGTCTCTTGCTTGAGCAGGGGTTGCGACTAGATGGACCTCCGAGGCCCCTTCCGGCTCTGTCCTTCTATGATTCTGTAAGGGTCTCTTGCTTGAGAAGGGGGTTGGACTAGATGACCTCCGAGGCCCCTTCCGGCTCTGTCCTTCTATGATTCTGTAAGGGTCTCTTGCTTGAGCAGGGGGTTGGGCTAGATGACCTCCGAGGCCCCTTCCGGCTCTGTCCTTCTATGTTTCTCTAAGGGTCTCTTGCTTGAGCAGGGGGTTAGGCTAGATGACCTCCGAGGCCCCTTCCGGCTCTGTCCTTCTATGTTTCTCTAAGGGTCTCTTGCTTGAGCAGGGGGTTGGGCTAGATGATCTCCGAGGCCCCTTCCGGCTCTGTCCTTCTATGATTCTGTAAGGGTCTCTTGCTTGATCAGGGGGTTGGACTAGATGACCTCCGAGGCCCCTTCCGGCTCTGTCCGTCTATGTTTCTCTAAGGGTCTCTTGCTTGAGCAGGGGGTTGGACTAGATGACCTCCGAGGCCCCTTCCGGCTCTGTCCTTCTATGATTCTGTAAGGGTCTCTTGCTTGAGCAGGGGTTGGGCTAGATGACCTCCGAGGCCCCTTCCGGCTCTGTCCTTCTATGTTTCTCTAAGGGTCTCTTGCTTGAGCAGGGGGTTAGGCTAGATGACCTCCGAGGCCCCTTCCGGCTCTGTCCTTCTATGTTTCTCTAAGGGTCTCTTGCTTGAGCAGGGGGTTGGGCTAGATGATCTCCGAGGCCCCTTCCGGCTCTGTCCTTCTATGATTCTGTAAGGGTCTCTTGCTTGATCAGGGGGTTGGACTAGATGACCTCCGAGGCCCCTTCCGGCTCTGTCTTTCTATGATTCTGTAAGGGTCTCTTGCTTGAGCAGGGGGTTGGACTAGATGACCTCCGAGGCCCCTTCCGGCTCTGTCCGTCTATGTTTCTCTAAGGGTCTCTTGCTTGAGCAGGGGGTTGGACTAGATGACCTCCGAGGCCCCTTCCGGCTCTGTCCGTCTATGATTCTGTAAGGGTCTCTTGCTTGAGCAGGGGGGTTGGGCTAGATTGTAGTGGAAAAACCACGATACTTACATCAGAAGACCCGACCACGAAGGGTTGGAGAAAACAGGTTTTATTTGCGCACAATGGTTCAGAGTATTAGCATGACAAATTCTGAACCCCGAGTTACTCCCGGGGTGTCATTCTTATACAGCTTGCCGCCCACGCTTAACCTAAGGGATGACTTCTTATCTACCTTTAACCGACTAAAAGAGAGAAGTTCATGTCCTGAGACCACACACGCAGGAAAAAGGGAAGTTTATCCAATGTGCGGAAAACCACACTCCCCTACACGCGCAATATCTTACACCATTTGTGACTTTCGGTTGGCACCTCTTGTAAAAATGTTTCTTCATAGAATTGCACACAGGTCATCACCATTCAGCCAGTTTATAATATTAGTGAATGCTTGCTAAACATCACTCCTGTTAATTAAAATATAATTCAACAGTACTTTATCGTTTCTCTTAATGGCAATTTTTCCATCTACCTCAAGATGACCTCCGAGGCCCCTTCCGGCTCTGTCCTTCTATGATTCTGTAAGGGTCTCTTGCTCGAGCAGGGGGGTTGGACTAGATGACCTCTGAGGTCCCTTCCAGCTCTGTCCTCCTGTGATTCTGTAAGGGTCTCCTGCTTGAGCAGGGGCTTGGACTAGATGACCTCCGAGGTCCCTTCCAGCTCTGTCCTTCTATGATTCTGTAAGGGTCTCTTGCTTGAGCAGGGGGGTGGACTAGATGACCTCAGAGGCCCCTTCCGGCTCTGTCCTTCTGTGTTTCTCTAAGGGTCTCCTGCTCAAGCAGGGGGTTGGACTAGATGACCTCCAATGTTCCTCACTGCTTTGTCCTATGATTCTGTAGGGGTCTCTTGCTCGACCAGGAGGTTGGACTAGATGACCTCCGAGGCCCCTTCCGGCTCTGTCCTTCTATGTTTCTCTAAGGGTCTCCTGCTCAAGCAGGGGGTTGGACTAGATGACCTCCGAGGTCCCTTCCAGCTCTGTCCTTCTGTGATTCTGTAAGGGTCTCCTGCTTGAGCAGGGGGTTGGACTAGATGACCTCCAAGGTCCCTTCCAGCTCTGTCCTTCTATGATTCTGTAAGGGTCTCCTGCTTGAGCAGGGGGTTGGACTAGATGACCTCCGAGGTCCTTTCCAACCCCCCCCCCACTAACGGAAGACCTAGTTTGCAGGATCCAGGAAGGCTCAGATGCTCTCCCAAAACTGCTTTTTGAAAGACAGCTAGATTGTCTTGGGGTTCCCCCCCCCCTTTTGAAAACATTTCGCTTCTCCTCCAAGAAGCTTCTTCGGTTCTGACCGGATGGTGGGGAAGGGAAGGATTGATATGCTTTGCCCTTAGCAACCGTTTGGTCAGAACCGGAGAAGCTTCTTGGAGGAGGAGCGAAAACTTTTCGAGGGAAAACCAAGTTGCCTTGTCAAAAGCATCTCTGGGACAACCGTGATCCGGATGATGGAGAAGCTTTGTAGAGGTTCAGATGCTCTGATATAATTTGGTCCTTTCGGGGGTTCTGATGTCAAACTTGCATGTGTGTGTGTGTGTGTGTGTGTGTGTGTCCTACCAGAATCTGGAGGGCCAGCGGTGACAGATGTTGGTTACCTACCACTTTGGAGGAAGAACATGTGAAGAAGTCTCCTCTCATTTTTGGGGTCCGGTTGGTGCAGATGTGGGGGGCAAACTGTATATATCCAGGTTTGTTTGAAATTCTCACGTTAGCGTTACGGTCCTATTGTTTCTTGTGGCTTGTGAGACTCTCCCATTAACAAACACGGGTCTCCTCCTATTGGGAGGCGAGGAGAACCCGCAACTTAACCTTGTTGGGGACTAGCACATAATAATAATAATAATAATAATAATAATAATAATAATAATAATAATAATAATAATGGTATATCTGTAATACCATCAAACATCCACATCTGCCTATCCCAGGTCCTGGGTAAGGACTCGATAGGTAGACAAAATGCCAAATCCAGTCTGAACATCAGGCTGACTGTGCGATGATCAATAATAATAATAATAATAATAATAATAATAGGTCCTGGGTAAGGACTCAATAGGTAGACAAAATGCCAAATCCAGTCTGAACATCTGGCTGACTGTGCGATGATCGATAATAATAATAGTAATAAAGTTGGAAGGGACCTTGGAGGTCATCTAGTCCAACCCCCCTGCTCAGGCAGGAAACCCTATACCATTTCGGACAAAGGGCTGTCCAGTCTCTTCTTAAAAAATTCCAGTGTTGGAGCATCCACCGCTTCTGGAGGCGGGTTGTTCCACTGGTTAATTGTTCTAACTGTCAGGAAGTTTCTCCTTAGTCCTTGGTTAGTTTCCATCCGTTACTTCTTGTTCTGCCTTCAGGCGCTTTGGAGAATAGCTTGACTGCCTCTTCTTTATGGCAGCCCCTGAGATATTGGAAGACTGCTATCATGTCCCCCCTTGTCCTTCTCTTCGTTAAACTAGACATACCCAATTCCAGCAACCGTTCTTTGTATGTTTTAGCCTCCAGCCCCCTGAGCATCTTTGTTGCTCTTCTCTGTACTCTTTCTAGAGTCTCAGCATCTTTTTTACATCGTGGTGACCAAAACTGGATGCAGGATTCCAAGTGTGGCCTTACCAAGGTGTTGTAAAGCGGTACTAGCGCTTCACGTGATCTTGATTCTATCCCTCTGTCATTCTACTCTATTCCCTTCCCTTTGACTTTTTGGCCACATGGATGCTCCTCTTTCTAGCCAGATGTCTTCATCCAGATGTGGGTCGTGCATGTTGTGTATCATTTCCAGGGGTTGCCAGTCCCTTTGAGTCTTGGTCCACCCAGACAGCCAAGCTCTAAATACGAACCGTACGTAAAATCAAACCAGCAACTTGAACTCATTTTATTTTATTTTGTTTAGATTTTAGTCTTGCCTTTCTGCCTTAAGGCCACTCAAAGCAGCGGGCCGTCAATTGCAACACAGATTATTAAGATCATTTTTTAAAAAAAATAATTTTTTTTTTTTAAAAAGCCCAACGGTTCAAATCCGAATGGAGAATAATTTAGTTTGCAAGGTTTACGCAAAGAGGAAGATCCGGTGGAAAGGATCAGGACCACGCGGGACCCCTTCCTCAGGAGGCACGGACAGGAACTGGCCCCTTTTAGAGGATGAGGGCCTTCCCAGATGGGGAAAAGGAAACCTCCTTCTCCCAGAGAGAGACGATTACCCTGCGGAACTCCTGGCCACTTGGGGATGCTGCCAAAGGCAGATTAAATCAGTGCTTCGAAGAATTAGTCAGAGATAGCGCTCAACCAGACATCTAACAATAAAATTAATTTGGCATGCATCCGGCAGAGCAGGTGAATCCGTGGGCTCAGCGGCTGAGGCACGTGGGGCAGAGCACCATAAAAAGGCGCACGGGGAGGCAGAAAATCTGGACGGGCGAGTTTGCCTCAATTGTTTGCTCTTTCCTTCGCAGGCTCTTTTGCGCTCTCCTTGAACAGCAGCGGTGGCATCGCAGGCACCTTCAGGATGTTGCAGATCTTCTCCTATCTGAGCGCTGAAATCGACTGGTGTGAAGCCAACTTTGAGCGCTCCGAATATATTGCTGAATATTACAACACGGTAACTCTCCGGGTGACGGGCTTTGGCTAGGACGAGACCCCGCTTCCTGTCCTTGCCCACCCACTGGGGGAGCCGGTCTGCTGCGGGTAGACTAGTAGAATCAGAATAGAGCTGGAAAGGACCTCGGAGGTAATAATAATAATGATAAAGTTGGAAGGGACCTTGGAGGTCATCCAGTCCAACCCCCTGCTCAGGCAGGAAACCCTAGACCATTTCAGACCAATGGCTGTCCAGTCTCTTCTTAAAAACCTCCAGTGTTGGAGCATTCACTGCTTCTGGAGGCAGGTTGTTCCACTGGTTAATTGTTCTAACGGTCAGGAAGTTTCTCCTTAGTTCTAGGTTGCTTCTCTTCTTGATTAGTTTCCACCCATTGCTTCTTGTCCTGCCTTCAGGCGCTTTGGAGGATAGCTTGACTCCCTCTTCTTTGGGGCAGCCCCTGAGATACTGGAAGACTGCTATCATGTCCCCCCTCATCCTTCTCTTCATTAAACTAGACATAACCAATTCCAGCAACCATATGTTTTAGCCTCCAGTTCCCTAATCATCTTAGTTGCTCTTCTCTGTACTCTTTCTAGAGTCTCAGCATCTTTTTTACATCGTGGTGACCAAAACTGGATGCAGGATTCCAAGTATGGCCTTACCAAGGCCTTGTAAAGTGGTATTAACACTTAACATGATCTTGATTCTATCCCTCTGTTAATGCAGCCCAGCACTGTGTTGGCCTTTTTGGCAGCTGCAGCACACGGCTGGCTCCTATTTAGGTGATTGTCCACTAGGACTCCGAGGTCCCTCTCACAGTTACCACTATTGAGCAAGGTACCCCCTATACTATACCTGCGCATTTGGTTTTTCTTGCCTAAATGTAGAACCTTGCTTTTTCCACCATTGAATTTCATTTTGTTAGATAGCGCCCAGTGTTCAGGTCTGTCCAGATCCTCCTGTATCCTAAGCCTGTCTTCTGGAGTGTTGGCTATTCCTGCCAACTTGGTGTCATCCGCAAATTTCCCAGCTGAACCAGGCTGGCTCAGGAATTCTGGGAGTTGAAGTCCAGGAGTCATGAGGGGGCCATAGTTCCCCCATGCTGGCTCAGGAATTCTGGGAGTTGAAGTCCACTAGTCATGAGGGGGCCATAGTCCCCCCATGTTGGCTCAGGAATTCTGGGAGTTGAAGTCCAGGAGTCATGAAGAGGCCATAGTCCCCCCATGCTGGCTGAGGAATTCTGGGAGTTGAAGTCCAGGAGTCATGAGGGGGCCATAGTCCCCCCATGCTGGCTGAGGAATTCTGGGAGTTGAAGTCCACGAATCATGAGGGGGCCATAGTCCCCCCATGCTGGCTGAGGAATTCTGGGAGTTGAAGTCCAGGAGTCATAAGGGGGCCATAGTTCCCCCATGCGGCTCAGGAATTCTGGGAGTTGAAGTCCAGGAGTCATGAGGGGGCCATAGTTCCCCCATGCTGGCTCAGGAATTCTCGGGAGTTGAAGTCCATGAGTCATGAGGGGGCCATAGTTCCCCATGCTGGCTCAGGAATTCTGGGAGTTGAAGTCCAGAGTCATGATGGGGGCCATAGTCCCCCCTATGCTGGTGCTGAGGAATTCTGGGAGTTGAAGTCCAGGAGTCATGAGGGGCGCCATAGTCCCCCCATGCTGGCTGAGGAATCTGGGCGTTGAAGTCCACGAGTCATGAAGGGGGGCCATTAGTCCCCCAATGCTGGCTGAGGGAAGTTCTGGAGTTGAAGTCCAGGAAGTCATGATGGGGGCCATAGTCCCCCATGGTGGCTCAGGAATTCTGGGAGTTGAAGTGCATGAGTCATGAGGGGTCCATAGTTCCCCCATGCTGACTCAGGAATTCTGGGAGTTGAAGTGCACGAGTCATGAGGGGGCCATAGTTCCCCCATGCTGGCTCAGGAATTCTGGGAGTTGAAGTCCACGAGTCATGAGAGGGCCATAGTTCCCCCATGTTGGCTCAGGAATTCTGGGAGTTGAAGTCCACAAGTCATGAAGGGGCCATAGTCCCCCCATGCTGGCTGAGGAATTCTGGGAGTTGAAGTCCAGGAGTCATGAGGGGGCCATAGTCCCCCCATGTTGGCTCAGGAATTCTGGGGGTTGAAGTCCGCAAGTCATGAAGGGGCCATAGTTCCCCCATGCTGGCTGAGGAATTCTGGGAATTGAAGGCCACGAGTCGTGAGGGGGCCAAAGTTCCCCCATGCTGGCTCAGGAATTCTGGGAGTTGAAGTCCACAAGTCATGAGGGGGCCATAGTTCCCCCATGCTGGCTGAGGAGTTCTGGGAGTTGAAGTCCACGAGTCCTAAAAGAGCCAAGGTTGCCTACCCCTGCCCTAGACAATTAAAGCAAGGGAAAAGAATAAATTAATCGTTAATTTACAGTCATTTGCTAGAATTCTCTGCAGTTTCGCTTCCTTGCAATCGATTCAACCTATTCTCCAAAGCTCCTGACGGCAGAACAAGAAGCAAGGGTTGGGAAATAAGCCACCTAGATAGGTTGGTTTCTCCAATCATCTCCAATAAGGAGACATTTCCTGATAGAACAATCAACCAGTGGAACACCTTGCCACCAGAAGATGTGGGTGCTCCATCACTCAAGGTTTTCAAGATGACACCGGACAGTCACTTGTCTGAAATGGTAAAGGATAATAATAACAACAACAATAATAATAAAAAGTTGGAAGGGACCTTGGAGGTCATCTAGTCCAACCCCTTGCTCAGGCAGGAAACCCTATACCATTTCGGACAAATGGCTGTCCAGTCTCTTCGTAAAAACTTCCAGTGTTGGAGCATTCACCACTTCTGGAGGCAGGTTGTTCCACTGGTTAATTGTTCTAACTGTCAGGAAGTTTCTCCTTAATTCTAGGTTGCTTCTCTCCTTGATGAGTTTCCACCCGTTGCTTCTCGTCCTGCCTTCAGGCGCTTTGGAAAATAGCTTGACTCCCTCTTCTTTGGGGCAGTCCCTGAGATATTGGAACACTGCTTGAGCAGGGGGTTGGACTAGAAGACCTCCAAGGTCCCTTCCAACTCACTTCTTCTGTTATTCTTGCAAACCAGCTTTGCTTTCCATCCAGCGTTGACCGTGCAGGGGTCAAAAACTATCCAGGTTAACCAGACTCTGACCCAGGGCAGGTTTTCAATGGGCCCATCTCCTTGTTTGTAACTAGGTTGTGGGCACAAGCTGACCCAAGACTCTGATGTTATCTCTTAGATGATAACTAAGACGCGATGCCTCACGGATTGTAGAGTAGGCAGGCTGTGGGAACAGGCCTTAGAAATAGGCCACTCGAAGTAGGGCAGATGTTGCAAGGATTCTGGAAACGCTACCCAATCAGTGCCGGGTAGAACGGAGAGCCTGCCAGGGTGTGAATCGTAGACTCCAAGGCCGGGAGGGACCTTGAGGTCTTCTAGTCTGACCCCCGTTCCCAGGGCAGCCCTCTTTAGGTCATCCAATCCTTTCTGGAGAAGTTCCCAGGATGGAACACCGTGACTTCAGGAGACAGGTGAGCGAAGCGTGGATTCATGCTTCTTGTGGTTAAGGCTTTTGAGGCTAGCCATTCCTTCTGGGTGGGTCACCCTTTGAAGGCAGAACATGCCACCTTGCAGCAATCACAACAGATTCCTCTAGGCTTAGTCCATTACTGGCGGATTCATCATCAGAAAGCGTCTCGTGCCTTGGAAACCGCATGTTTTCCGGCTTCCTTTCAATCATTGCCAATTCTCAAGGGTTGCCTGGGCAAGTCCCGGCTGTTTTTTTGGCAAGGTTTTTTTCGGAAGTGGTTTGCCTGTGTCTTCTCCATTCTAGAGCGGTGGGGGCGTGAAGGGCCAGCTGGCTTGGTGCCCGAGGCAAGAGTTGAACCCCCTGTTTCTGGCCTGGGGCCATGAACACGAGGCCAAACTGGCTCTCCAAATAGCGTAACATAATATTGAACAGACGTTGAGACTTTGGAAAAAGCGCAGAGAAGCGCAACTACGAGGATTAATTAAAGGCCTGGAGACTAAAACATCTGAAGAACGGTTGCAAAGATTTGGGTATGTCTAGTTTAATGAAGAGAAGGACCAGGGGGGACAGGATAGCAGCCTTGCAGTATTTGAGGGGCTGCCCCAAAGAAGAGGGGGGGGGATCACGTTGTTCACCAAAATACCAGAAAGGCAGGACGAGAAGCAACGGATGGAAACTAACCAAGGAGAGAAGCAACCTGGAATTAAGGAGAAACTTCCTGACAGTGTCAACAATTAACCAGTGGAGCAGCTTGCCACCAGAAGTTGTGGATGCTCCATCGCTTTCCGGAAGAAACTGGACAGCTACTTGTCAGAAATGATACAGGGTCTTCTGCTCAAGCAGGGGGTTGCACTGGAAGACCCCCCTGGTTCTTCTTCCAACTCTATTCGGATTGAGAATTATTCTCAGCAGGCAAAGCATCGTGGTTTTCGTCCGTCCACTCCAACCGGATATTCTTGGGTTCTTTTTTTTTTAAAAAAAAATCTAAGGTGAGGAGGGATGGATGTAAACCTTAGGACTCTCCACGCTGCAAACCCCCTTCCTGTGCTCCCCTTCCTGAAATCAAGAGACCGCTGGCCTTTCTTCAAGGTGGGATAATTTCAGGCGTCCTTTTTGAGCGCAGGCCCCCGTCCCGAGCTTATAATAATAATAATAGTAGTAAAGTTGGAAGGTACCTTGGAGGTCATCTAGTCCAACCCCCTGCTCGGGCAGGAAACCCTACACCATTTCGGACAAATGGCTGTCCAGTCTCTTCTTAAAAACTTCCAGTGTTGGAGCATTCACCGCTTCTGGTGGCAGGTTGTTCCACTGGTTAATTGTTCTCACTGTCAGGAAGTTTCTCCTTAGTTCTAGGTTGCTTCTCTCCTTGATTAGTTTCCACCCGTTGCTTCTTGTCCTGCCTTCAGGTGCTTTGGAAAATAACTTAAGTCCCTCTTCTTTAGAGCAAGCCCCTGAGCAAGCCGATTCACTTCCAGGATCCGCATTCGAGGATCAGCCAACGCTCAGCACCCTGCATCTCACCAGGAAGGGAATCCAGCGCTCTCTGGATCCTAGAAAAAGGAAACGATCAAGACCACAGACCTGTGTTTTTCAAGCTTGGGCACCTGGAGATGGGTGGACTTCAACTTCTGGAATTCTGGGAGTTGAAGTCCACCCCTATTCAAGTTGACAAGTTTGAAAAACGTGGAACGAGACCCCTACATCAGGGGTCCCCAACCAGCGGGCCAGCGGAGGGTGGAAATGGCTGGCTGGTGCGCGCATGTGTGCACATGCACTCTCCCCCCCACTCGTGCTAGCGCCCGCAGCCCCGTTTGCACCTGTTTGCGGGCACGAATGGGGATGCTAGTGCTGGACAAGTGTGTGTGGACCGTTTTTCGGGGCCACTATCGCTGGGCGGGTGTGTGCGGCCCATTTGTGCATGTGCGAATGGGGCTGCTAGTGCCAGGTGGGTGGGTGTGTCCCATTTGTGCATGCACGAACGGGGCTGCTAGTGCCAGCTGGGTGGGTGTGGCCCATTTGTGCATGCGCAAACGGGGCTGCTAGTGCCAGGTGGGTGTGTGTGGCCCATTTGTGCATGCGCGAACGGGGCTGCTAGTGCCAGGTGGGTGTGTGTGGCCCATTTGTGCATGCGCAAACGGGGCTGCTAGTGCCAGGCGGGTGTGTCCGGCCCATTTGTGCATGCGCAAACGGGGCTGCTAGTGCCAGGTGGGTGGGTGCGGCCCATTTGTGCATGCACGAATGGGGTTGCTAGTGCCAGCCTGGTGTGTGCAGCCCTATTTGCGTGCATGTGCGCTCGTGCACCAATTTGGAAGCTGCTGTCCACTCTGAGCCGTGACCCCGGGAAGCTTGGAGAGACCTCTGTCCTAGATGTTGAGAAAAGAGGACACAAGCCCACAGAATTGTGGGAGTTGAAGTCCACCTGCGCGGGCTGGGGGAATTGTGGGAGAGGTCCACCCGTCTTCAAGGGCGCAAGATTGAGGAAGCACCGTCTTGGGACCAGGCTTCTCCAATCGTGGCCACTTTGAAGCTTGTGGACCCCAACTCCCAGAATTCCTCAGCCAGCCATGCATGGCTGGCTGAGGAATTCTGGGAATTGAAGTCCACAAGCTTCAAAGTGGCCAAGCTTGCCATAGCCCAGTGGTTCTCAACCTGTGGGTCAGGACCCCATTTGGGGTCGAACGACCATTTCACGGGGGTCGCCAAACAACGCAGTCCGCCATTTTTTCCCCCCTTTTCCTCAGCTGTGCTACTCCCTTTTATTCTATTGGCTTTTGAAAGCCAATAGAAGAGACTCTCTTGAATAGAGTCTAATTCTATTGGCTTTCCAAAGCCAATAGGAATTGTCCAGGCTGTCTCTGCCCTGCTGAGCCCGCCAAAAGTCCCATTCTGCAAACGGGGCTGCACCAGTTGAGTAGTCCTTGACTTACGACCGGTTGAGTAGTCCTCGACTTACGACCGGTTGGGGGTCGCGGCATTAAAAAGGTTGAGAACCACTGCCATAGATAGACCCCAGCCCCCCCCCCAAAGAAAAATTACAGATAATACCGAAGCAATCCGAACTCTCTCTCTACATCTCTCGGTCTGCCCCAGTGGGCTCAGTAGGGAGGAGGGGGAATCAAAGTGGGCGGGGCCACCAGCTTTGCCCCTTCGAAGATTTGCAAGTTTCTAACTTTTCTCCTCCTTTCTGTCTCTTACTCTTCCCCTTCTTTCTCCTCCAGATCAGCAACGTGGCCTTTTTCATCTTGGCCCCCATGTTGTTGTGGCTCAACACTGATTATATCAGATATCGCCCCCTGCCGATTCGGGGCTTCGTCATCCTGCAGCTGTTTATTGGTAGGTGACCACGAAGGCTGAGCATGAGCAGAACGCCAGGCCCGGCCCCGCTATCAGCCCTGCGAGGTAGTCCAGCCAAGCCACGACTACAGGAGAATGAGCTCTATCTGCCTAAGCAGAGGGTTGGACTAGATGACCTCCAAGGTCCAACTTTATTATTATTATTATTATTTCTAAGGCTCTTTTAGTACAGGTAGTCCCTGGATTACGGCCGCAGCGGAGTCCAAGGTTTCCGTTTGCCCAGTGAGACAGGTGAGTTTCGGCCTCGTTTTACGACCTTTTCTTGTTGCCGTTAAGTGAATCACTGAAGTTGTTAAATTAGTAACCTGGTTGCTAAGTGAATCTGGTTTCCCCATAGATTTTGCTTCTCAGAAGGTTGCAAAAGGGGATCGTATGTGACACACACACACACACACACACACATACACACACACACGGACACTGCGACCGTCATAAATATGAGTCGGTTGCCAAGCGTCGGAATTTTGATCAAGTGACTCTGGGGATGCTGCGAAGGTCATAAGTGGGGGACTTTTTTCCGTGGCGTTGTAACTTCGAACAGCCCTTAAATGATCTGTTGTAAACCGAGGACTAGCTGTAGAATCTTCTTCTCTGTAGATTTTACTTTCCGGAAAAGTGGGGAGGTGCTTTACACCTCTCCCTCTTTGTGTGGCCCTAGATGGGGTTTGCATCAAGGTTGTCCAGATATGGCTTTAGAACAGAATAGAACAGTGGTTCTCAACCTTTTTAATGCCGCACCCCCCCCAACCGGTCGTAAGTCGAGGACTACTCAACCGGTCGTAAGTCGAGGACTGCTCAACTGGTGCAGCACCGTTTGCAGACTGGGACTTTTGGCGGGCTCAGCAGGGCAGAGAACAGCCTGGACAATTCCTATTGGCTTTGGAAAGCCAATAGAATTAGACTCTATTCAAGAGAGTCTATTCTATTGGCTTTCAAAAGCCAACCGAATAAAAGGGAGTAGCACAGCCAAGGAAAAGGGGGGGGGGAAATGGCGGACTGCGTTGTTTGGCGACCCCCGTGAAATGGTCGTTTGACCCCAAATGGGGTCGCGACCCACAGGTTGAGAACCACTGGAATAGAATAAAATACAGAATAGAACAGAATTCAGAACTGAGAATCAATAGAATAGAATACAGAATAGAATAGAATCCAGAATTAATTTACACAAAAGGAAAAAAACAGTCCAACCTATCAAAAACAGCACTGTAAAAAACAGATTAGTTAAAATAGGCAAGAAAATGGTAAGTGAGCACCTGTCCAGCCTAGACGAGTTCAAATCGCCAGGACCAGATGGATTACACCCCAAGGTTCTCAAGGAACTGGCAGATGTGATCTCAGAACCGTTGAACTATATTTTTCAAAGTTCTTGGAGCACTGGGGAACTACCAGAGGACTGGAAAAGAGCTGATGTAGTTCCCATCTTCAAAAAAGGAAAAAAAATGGATCCAGGAAATTACAGACCTATCAGCCTGACCGCAATACCTGGGAAGATCCTGGAAAAGATACTCAAGCAATGAATCAGCAAACACCTAGAGGCAAACAAAGTCATTACTAAAAGCCAACATGGGTTTGTCAAAAACAGATCATGCCAGACAAATCTTATTGCATTCTTTGACCAAGTGACAAAATTAATGGATCAGAGGAATGCTGTGGATATAATTTACTTGGACTTCAGTAAGGCATTTGACAAAGTAGATCACAACCTACTACTTGATAAGATAGAAAAATGTGGGGTAGACAGAATCACCACCAGATGGATTCGTAGCTGGCTGACTGACCATACTCAGCGTGTGGTCCTCAATGGAACTGCATCTACATTGAGGGAAGTGTGCAGTGGGTTGCCCCAGGGCTCTGTTCTGGGCCCAGTGCTCTTCAACATCTTCATCAATGATTTGGATGAAGGGATAGATGGGGAACTCATCAAATTTGCAGATGACACCAAGCTGGCAGGAATAGCCAACACTCCAGAAGGCAGGCTTAGGATACAGGAGGATCTGGACAGACTTACTCAATAGTAGTAACTGTGAGAGGGACCTCGGAGTCCTAGTAGACAATCACCTAAATAGGAGCCAGCCGTGTGCTGCAGCTGCCAAAAAGGCCAACACAGTGCTGGGCTGCATTAACAGAGGGATAGAATCAAGATCACGTGAAGTGTTAATACCACTCTACACTGTCTTGGTAAGGCCACACTTGGAATCCTGCATCCAGTTTTGGTCACCACAATGTAAAAAAGAGGTTGAGACTCTGGAAAGAGTGCAGAGAAGAGCAACAACATGATTAGGGGACTGGAGGCTAAAACATACAAGGAACAGTTGCTGGAATTGGGGATGTCTAGTCTAATGAAGAGAAGGACAAGGGGGGACATGATAGCAGCGTTCCAGTATCTCAGGGGCTGCCCCAAAGAAGAGGGAGTCAAGCTATTCTCCAAAGCGCCTGAAGGCAGGACAAGAAGCAACGGATGGACACTCATCAAGGAGAGAAGCAATCTAGAATTAAGGAGAAACTTCCTGACAGTGAGAACAATTAACCAGGGGAACAACCTGCCTCCAGAAGCGGTGAATGCTCCAACACTGGAAATTTTTAAGAAGAGACTGGACAGCCATTTGTCTGAAATGGTATAGGTATAGGGGTTGCGAGCAGGGGGTTGGACTAGAAGACTTCCAAGGTCCCTTCCAACGTTTATTATTTTTATTATTTTTATCTTTATCATCATCATCATTATTATTATTACAGAATGGAATGGTAAGAGCAGAATGCAGAATACAGAATGCAGGATATGATAGAATAGGATAGGATGCAGAATGCAGAATGGAATGGAATGGGATGGATAGGACAGGATATAGAATAGAATAATGATAGAATAGAATAGAATAATGATAGAATAGAATAGAACAGTGGTTCTCAACCTTTCTAATGCCGCGACCCCATAATACAGTTCCCCATGTTGTGGTGACCCCCAACCACTTATACATCACTGGGTGCCAGGGGAGTGGCCAAAGAAAAGGGGGAAAAATGGCGGACAGCCTTGTTTGGAGACCCCTGTGAAATGGTCGTTCGACCCCAAATGGGGTCCCGACCCACAGGTTGAGAACCACTGGAATAGAATAATGATAGAATAGAATAGAATACGTGGAATGGAATGGAATGGATGGAATGGAATAGAATAGAATATGTGGAATGGAATAGAATGGAATGAAATAGAATAGAATAGAATAGAATAGAATAGAATAGAATAGAATAGAAAATATGGAGTGGAATGGAATGGAATGGAATGGAAGGGAAGGGAAGGGAAGGGAAGGGAAGGGAAGGGAAGGGAATAGAATAGAATAGAATAGAATAGAATAGAATAGAATAGAATAGAATAGAATAGAATAGAATAGAATAGAAAATATTGAGTGGAATGGAATGGAATGGAATGGAATGGAATGGAATAGAATAGAATGGAATGGAATGGAATGGAATAGAATAGAATAGAATGGAAACTTTATTGTCACTTTAAATGTACACTAAATCAACAAACGTTAAAATGAAATTTCGTCACAGCGTCCCGGGGGTGTGTGTGTCACGTGATCCCCTTTTGCAGCCTTCTGACCAGCAAAGTCAAATGGGGGAAGTCAGATTCACTTAACAACCGTGTTGCTAACTTGACAACTGCACTGATTCACTTAACAACGGGGGCGAGAGAGGTCGTAAAATGGAGCCAAACTCCCCTGTCTCCCTTCACAATGTAAATTTGGGGGTCAATTCTGCTGGTAAGTCGAGGATTGCCTGTTTTGAGGACCCTTTGGAGAAAGCGCGTGCCGGCAGTCCTCCACTTATGAATGTCATGGAGCCTGATGGTCAGTCATGGTCATAAAGCAGGTCCTCAGGCCATTGATCTGATTTGATGACTTTTTTCCCCCCGCGATTGTTAAGAGCTTCGCCCAGGATGGGCATCATTTGCACCCAGATGAAGCTTTCCTTGTGGGGGGAGGGCCGTGCCCCGTGGGATCACACCATCCGGTTTGAGGAGGGGGCTGGACTAGAAGACCTCCAAGGTCCCTTCCAGCTCTATTCTGATTGATTGATTGATTGAAATGGTCTAGGATCTCCTGTCTATAGATGGGGAACTCATCAAATTTGCCGACGACATCAAGCTGGCAAGAATAGCCAACACTCCAGAAGACAGGCTTAAGATACAGGAGGATCTGGACAGACTTGAACACTGGGTGCTATCTAACAAAATGAAATTCAATGGTTAAAAAAGCAAGGTTCTACATTTAGGCAAGAAAAAACAAATGCACAAGTACAGCATAGGTGGCACCAGGCTCAATAGTAGTAACTGTGAGAGGGACTCGGGAGTCCTAGTAGACAATCAACTAAATAGGAGCCAGCCGTGTGCTGTGCTGCAGCTGCCAAAAAGGCCAACACAGTGCTAGGCTGCATTAACAGAGGGATAGAATCAAGATCACGTGAAGTATTAATACCACTTTACAATGCCTTGGTAAGGCCACACTTGGAATACTGCATCCAGTTTTGGTCACCACGATGTAAAAAAGATGTTGAGACTCTAGAAAGAGTACAGAGAAGAGCAACAAAGATGATTAGGGGACTGGAGGCTAAAAATATATAAGGAACGGTTGCTGGAATTGGGTATGTCTAGTTTAACGAAGAGGAGGACAAGGGGGGACATGATAGCAGGGTTCCAATATCTGAGGGGCTGCCCCAAAGAAGAGGGAGTCAAGCTATTCTCCAAAGCGCCTGAAGGCAGGATAAGAAGCAACAGATGGAAACTGACCAAGGAGAGAAACAACCTGGAATTAAGGAGAAACTTCCTGACAGTTAGAACAATTAACCAGTGGAACCACCTGCCTCCAGAAGTGGTGAATGCTGCAACACTGGAAGTTTTTAAGAAGAGACTGGACAGCCATTTGTCTGAAATGGTATAGAGTTTCCTGCCTGAGCAGGGGTTGGATTAGATGACCTCCAAGGTCCCTTCCAACTTTACTACTATTACTATTACCTGAGCAGGGGGGTGGACTAGAAGACCTCCAGAGGTCCCTTCCAGCTCTATTCTGATTGATTGATTGATTGAAATGGTCCAGGATCTCCTACCTGAGCAGGGGGCTGGACTAGACGACCTCCAACGGTCCCTTCCCACTCTGCTCTTCCTCCCCAGGCATCTTCTCCTTCTACTACCACATGACCCTGAGCTATGCGGGGCAGCTGTTGGACGAGCTGTCCATCCTCTGGACGCTCTGCATCTCCTACGGCTTCTGGTTCCCCATCCGCTACTTCCCCTCCTTCATCAAGAACAGGTAAGGGGGAGCTGCCCGCCAGCCGTTTCCCTTCACCTGACAGGCAGAGGGGGGAGGGCGGGACGGGGGGGCTTCGCTGGACCCCCAAAGGGCCAGAGAGGTGCTGCAGATTTGGGGCGGGGGATCCAAACTCTGCTGGAGCCGGAAGTGGGCCGAGAGATTCCTCCAAGGGGCCGTGTTTAGTGGCTAAGAGAGGTCGGCCTTTCTTGCCAACATTTAAGACGTGTGGACTTCAACTCCCAGAATTCCCTGGAGGGAATTCTGGGAGTCGAAGTCCACTCACCTTAAAGTTGCCAAGATTGAAAAACACGGACTGTTGAGAGAAGGGGATCCCAGACAGCAGGATTCTGGGAGCTGAAATCCTTATGTAATTGGTGGGGAATCCTGGGAGATGAAATCCACACATGCTTGGTGGGGAATCCTGGGAGCTGAAATCCACACGCGCCTGGTGGGGAATCCTGGGAGCTGAAATCCACATGTAATTGGTGGGGAGTCCTGGGAGCTGAAATCCACATGTAATTGGTGGGGAATCCTGGGAGCTGAAATCCACACGCGCCTGGTAGGGAATCCTGGGAGCTGAAATCCACACGCGCCTGGTGGGGAATCCTGGGAGCTGAAATCCACACGTAATTGGTGGGGAATCCTGGGAGCTGAAATCCACACACGCCTGGGGGGGAATCCTGGGAGCTGAAATCCACACGTGCTTGGTAGGGAATCCTGGGAGCTGAAATCCACATGTAATTGGTGGGGAATCCTGGGAGCTGAAATCCACATGTAATTGGTGGGGAATCCTGGGAGCTGAAATCCACACGCGCCTGGTGGGGAATCCTGGGAGCTGAAATCCACACGCGCCTGGTGGGGAATCCTGGGAGCTGAAATCCACACACGCCTGGTGGGGAATCCTGGGAGTTGAAGTCCATCCACCTTAAAGTTGTCAAGGTTGGAAACTCTGGTCTTGTGGTTCCACGGATCCCAAACACAACAAGGAGGGTCGGCTTGCAGAGAAAACGTAGTGCCCCCATCCCCAAAAAGCTTGGTGTCTCCTTCCCATGTGCTGCACAACCTCAGAATCAGAGAACACACAGAGAGAGGTTGGGGGAGATGGGGGGGGGCTAAGTACTGCTGCTGATGCCCCCACTACCACTCCAAAATCAAATGGGGAGCCACAATGGAGTTATTCAGGCTTTGCCTGTGTTTTATGGGCATTGCCAACTTTTGGGGATGGTGCCCTACAGACTGGCTGCAGCAATCTTGCTTGGGGGGGGGGGAAGAGGAAGAGGAGGAGGGGGGAGGGAAAAGGAGGAGGAAGAAAGAAGGAGAGGAGGAAAAGGAAAGAGGAGGAGGAGGGGGAGAGATGGGGAAGAGGAAGAGTAGGAAGAAGGGAAGAAGGAAGAGAGGGTGAAAGGGACGGAAGAGGAGGAGAAGGAGGAGAAAGAAAGAAGGTTGAGAGGGAGGAGGAGGAAGAAGGGAAGGAGGAAGAGGAAAAGAGGGCAAAGGGGATGGAGGAGGAGGAAGAGAAGAAAGAAGGGGAAGAGGAAGAGAGGGCGAAGGAGAAGGAGGAGGAGAAAGAAAGAAGGTTGAGAGGGAGGAGGAAGAAGGGAAGGAGGAAGAGGAAGAGAGGGCAAAGGGGAAGGAGGAAGAGGCGAAAGAAAGGTTGAGACGGAGGAGGAGGAAGAGGAGAAAGAAGGAAGGTTGAGAGGGAGGAGGAGGAAGAAGGAAAGGAGGAAGAGGAAAAGAGGCCAAAGGGGATGGAGGAGGAGGAGGAAGAGGAGGAAGAAGGGAAGGAGGAAGAGGCGAAAGAAAGGTTGAGACGGAGGAGGAAGAGGAGGAGGAAGAGGAGAAAGGAAGAGAAGTTGAAGGGGAAGGAGGAGGAGGAAGAGGAGGAGGAAGGGAAGGAGGAAGAGGAAGAGAGGGTGAAGGGGACAGAAGAGGAGAAGGAGGAGGAGAAAGAAAGAAGGTTGAGAGGGAGGAGGAGGAGGAAGAAGGGAAGGAGGAAGAGGAAGAGAGGGCAAAGGGGAAGGAGGAAGAAGCAAAAGAAAGGTTGAGACGGAGGAGGAAGAGGAGGAGGAAGAGGAGAAAGGAAGAGAGATCGAAGGGGAAGGAGGAGGAGGAAGAGGAGGAGGAAGAGGAAAAGAGGGTGAAGGGGACAGAAGAGGAGAAGGAGGAGGAGAAAGAAAGAAGGTTGAGAGGGAAGAGGAGGAGGAGGAAAGGAAGGAGGAAGAGGAAGAGAGGGCAAAGGGGAAGGAGGAAGAGGAGAAAGAAAGGTTGAGACGGAGGAGGAAGAGGAGAAAGGAAGAGAGGTCGAAGGGGAAGGAGGAGGAGGAGGAGGAAGAAGGGAAGGAGGAAGAGAGGGCAAAGGGGAAGGAGGAGGAGGAGGCACCCCTCCGGGGCAAATGTCCTGAGCGCCGCCCTCCCTCCCTTAGGGAACAGTTCCTCACCCTTGTGGCCACAGTGACCGTGACCAGCACCCTGCTGTCCTTCGTGAAGCCGGCCCTCAACGCCTACATCCTCAACTGCGCGGCCTTCCACCTGCTCTACCTGATCTTCCTGGAAGTGCGGAGGTAAGCGGCTGGAGGCTTCCCTTGCCGCCCTGCCCAGCGGCCGCTGACCCTCCAGAGGGGGCAGGGCAGGCGGCTGCGATTTGGGTCCTGGGTCGCTTTGCTCGGTGCTGTCGTAGCTTCGGACGGTCGCTAAACGAACCGTGGTAAGCCGAGGACCGCCTGCATTCGGGGACAAAGCCCCGCCAGGAAGACCTTTCCTCGGTCCAGTCTACCGCCGGGCTCAGAGCAGCACGGCCGGCGGTGAAGCCGTCTTCGATGTGCCTCTCTGCCCGTCGGGCCCTTTTCCTGGGGGTGGGGGGTGGGGGATCCAGGGGTTCAGCCCTTCCTCTGGTTTCAGAGGGAGGGTCTGGGAGATTCCCCCCCCCCGGGGGGGGCCCTGAACCCAGCTGCTGCTTAGAAAGGCAAGACCCGGGCGAGGCTCCCTATTTACAGGGTAGCTCAGAGCAGGGACTCAGGCTGGAGCACAAGGGGATGGCTCCCCCCCCCTGGTGGCATCGACCTGCCGGGTGATGGCCCTCTCAGCCTTGACCCCGTCCGCAGGTTCAGCACCCCGGAGATCAAACGTGAGGCACTGACCATGACCTTCTGGTGGGTCATCGCCATCAGCTGCTGGCTGGTGGACAAATTTTTCTGTGGCTTCTGCCAAAGGCTCAACTTCGCCTACCTCCACAGTTTTTGGTAAGAGGGAGGGAGGGAGGGAGGGGGGAGGGAGGGAAGGAGGGAGGGAGGAAGGCAGGCAGGAAGAGAGGAGGGGGTAGGGAGGGAGGAAGGGAGGGAGAGAGGGAGGGAGGGAGGGAAGGAGGGAGGAAGGCAGGGAGGCAGGGAGAGAGGGAGCGAAGCAGGGAGAGAGGAGGGGTAGGGAGGGAGGAAGGGAAGCAGGGAGAAAGGAGGGGTAGGGAGGGAGGAAGGGAGGGAGGGAGAGAGGAGGGGTAGGCAGGGAGGAAGGGAGGGAGGGAAGCAGGGAGAGAGGAGGGGTAGGGAGGGAGGAAGGGAGGGGAGGGAGGGGTAGGGAGGGAGAGAAGAAGGAGGAGGAAGGCAGGGGAGGCAGGGAGAGAGGGAGGAAGCAGGGAGAGGAGGGGTAGGGAGGGAGGAAGGGAAGCAGGGAGAAAGGAGGGTAGGGCGGGAGGAAGGGAGGGAGGGAGAGAGGAGGGGGAGGGGAGGGAGGAAGGGAGGGAGGGAGAGGGAGGGAGGGAGAGAGGAAGGGGAAGGAGGGAGGAAGGCAGGGAGGCAAGGAGAGAGGAGGGGTAGGAGGGAGGAAGGGAGGGAGGGAGGGAGAGGGAGGGAGGGAAGGAGGGAGGAAGGCAGGGAGGCAGGGAGACAGGGAGGGAAGCAGGGAGAGAGGAGGGAGTAGGGAGGGAGGGAAGGAAGCAGGGAGAGAGGAGGGGTAGGGAGAGAGGAGGGAGGGAGGGAGGAGAGGGGGGAAGGGTGAAAGGGAGGGAGAGGGAGGGAGGGAGAGAGGGAGGGAGGGAGCAGGGAGGAAGGCAGGGAGGCAGGGGAGAGAGGGAGGGAAGCAGGGAGAGAGGAGGGGGTAGGGAGGGAGGGAGGGAGGGAGGGAAGCAGGAGAGAGAGGAGGGTAGGAGGGAGGAAGGAGGCGAGGGGAGAGACGAGGGGTAGGGAGGGAGGAAGGGAGGGAAGGGAGGAAGAGGGAGGGAGGGAGAGAGGGAAGGAGGGAAGGAGGGAGGAAGGCAGGGAGGCAGGGAGAGAGGGAGGGAGAGAGGGAGGGAAGCAGGGAGAGAGAGAAGGAGGCAGGGAGGGAGGAAGGGAGGGAGGGAGAGACGGAGGAAGGGAAGCAGGGAGAGGGAGAGAGGGAGAGAGGGAGGCAGGGAGAGAGGGAGAGGAAGAAGGAAAGGAAGGGAGGGAGGGAGAGAGGCAAGGAGGGAGAGAGGGAGGCAGGGATAGAGGGAGGGAAGCAGGCAGCTGGCCATCTCCAACTCACCGTGGGACAATCTCTGTGGGGTAATTCAACAAAGACCAAAGTTAGACTAATTACGACAGACCCGTGGCCAACGACGGTGAAATAAAGTCGATCCAGGAACACGAGAGTTACAACCATCTCAGTGAAATCGTGGTCAGCCGTAATCAAAGCCTCTGAGCCAAACGACTGATACGGCCTTGAATGTGGCCAGCTGGCCGTGGCGCATTGTGCTGGACGGGCGGGACCGGGAGGGTGGAGGGGACGGGGTGACCGAGGCTGCTTTCCCTCTCCTCCCCCCAGGCACGTCTTCATCAATATCGCCCTCCTCCGCTGCATCACCCTCATCCTCTTCTTAGACATCTCTCACGACCTGCCGAGCAGCGAGCCCTCCATGGAGTACTGGCCGAGCAGCAGCTTCCCCCTGGCGCTGCCCTACATCATGATCCGGAAGCCCCTGAAGTGGTGCTAGCGGCACGGTCAGTTGGGGCCACCCTACTGGGTCCTCCAGGATGGAACCCGGCAGCTTTTTGTGGGGGCCTTGGGGAGCCCGGGAGGAAGGCGTCCTAGTTCTCCCCGGCCCTCTGCGCTCCATCGCTAAACTTGAATCCACGCCTCCAAAAGGAGGGAGAAAAAAAAAGACAAATCAAGAGACTGGAAATTCACCTTCAGAAACTCAGTTTTTCTTCTCTAGCACTGTGTGCCTCTCTCCAAAAAGACGTTCTTACCTTCGGAGTAGAACATAGAAGAGCAGCGTCGAAAGAGAACTTGGCGGGCTTTTGATCCAACCCTTTTGCTCAAGGCAGGAGGCCCTCTACCATTTCAGACAAAGGGCTGTCTTTGTCTTCTTTAAAAGCCTCCAATGATGGAGCACCCACAACTTCTGGAGGCAGGTAGTTCCACTGGTTAATTGTTCTCACTGTGAGGAAATTCCTCCTTAGTTCCAGGTTGCTTCTCTCCTTGATGAGTGTCCATCTGTTGCTTCTTGTGCTGCCTTCTGGTGCTTTGGAGAATAGCTTGACTCCCTCTTCCTTGGGGCAGCCCCGGAGATACCGGAACGCTGCTATCCTGTCCCCCCTCGTCCTTCTCTTCATTAAACTAGACCTACCCAATTCCAGCAACCGTTCCTTATATGTTTTAGCCTCCAATCCCCTGATCCTCTTTGTTGCTCTTCTCTGTACTCTTTCTAGAGCAGTGGTTCTCAGCCTGTGGGTCGGGACCCCATTTGGGGCCGAACGACCATTTCACGGGGGTCGCCAAACAAGGCTGTCCGCCATTTTTCCCCCCTTTTCTTTGGCTACGCCCCTGGCACCCGGTGATGTATAAGTGGTTGGGGGTCACCACAACATGGGGAACTGTATTATGGGGTCGCGGCATTAGAAAGGTTGAGAACCACTGTTCTAGAGTCTCAACATCTTGTTTTACATCGTGGTGACCAAAACTGGACGCAGTATTCCAAGTGTGGCCTTAGCAAGGCCTTGTAAAGTGGTATCGTCACTTCACGTGATCTTGAGTCTATCCCTCCGTTAATGCATTCTTAATCAGAACAGAGCTGGGTGAAAAGGTGGGAAAGCCCTGAATTAGATGATGCTGGGAGGGGAGGAGAAAGAATGTGTGTGAGGATTAGTTAAGATAAGAATCATGCAGGCTACAGAACCGGAAGAGAAACTTTGCCCTTCAAACTGATTGGAGAACGTGATTTATGGCAGCAAATTAGAGGAAGGAAATATGCTGGAATAGCAGGTGCTCAGGGGAGGGGGAATTCAGATCTTGGCATCCGCCATGCTGTGCCCACCCTTTGTTTCACGATTAAAGACTTTTTGGGATAAACAATGCCTGGACGTTCTTTGAAGTGTCTCATTAGTCGGAACCTTGACACTAGCTTTCCGACCCCCCCACCCCCCCCACAGGGAAGTCCACCCCCTCTCTGGGGCCTTGGATCTTAGGGGTGTCCCAAGGGCACGGTTTAAAAAAACAAACAAACCACCAAGATGGCAGCCAGAACGATGGGGCAGAAACTCTGCTGGTTTCTTATGTGCATCGCAAGGAGCCTCGTGACTTTAACGCCGGGATCCTGGCGATCTTCTCAGAGTGATCCGTTCACTGAATTCTGCAGGATGCCCTTTCTGGGACACCCCCACCCCCCACCCCTTGGCCTTTGTTCTCTTGGCTAAGCACACAGCTCTTTCCTTCCGTTCTCTTTTGATAGGGATCCTGGTTCGAATTGCCCGCCCAGCTGCCTTGTCCTTCCCAGCCTGATTCCTTGGGTTCTTCGTCGTCGTCTTTTTTTTTTTTTAAATAAAAACACAATCCTTTTAATGAGTTGGTGGAATCAGATCGAATCAAGCTAAGCGGTGTAGGGTTTCCTGCCTGAGCAGGGGGTTGGACTAGATGACCTCCAAGGTCCCTTCCAACTTTACTACTACTACTACTACTACTATTATTATTATCAAACCCACTGAAATCAATGACTTTCATTTAGGAATCTCTGAGCTTGGGTATTTTTTTCGGCAGATGCTTCATTTCCAAACTAGCTAATAACAATAATAGTAGTAGTAGTAGTAGTAGTAGTAGTAGTAGTAAAGTTGAAACTGTTGGTAGAAATTCTAGCCCACTGAATAACACCAAACAGCAAGTTGAAATTAGACAGAGATTTATTGGCTACAACGGTTTGCAAAGCATGGTGGACTCCAAATAAATATTTGAGCCACATCTGGTCACAGCAAAAACACACATTATATACATTCTATCCCGACGCCTTGGCCCCTCCTCTGAGGTTACAATCTTATCAGGATCACCTAAACAAAATACATTATCCCTGCCCCTTACTATTTTGCTTCACCTATTCCCTTATATGCACTTTATCATGAAATCCTATAGCTCAGTGTGGAAATCCTATAGCCTACGTGTAGAACTCTTCCAAGGTACGTGTACATGTAGAAATTGGGTAGAAATCTTGCAGTCTACGTGTAGAAATTTTGTGTAGAAATCTTTCTGTCTGCGTGTAGAAATTTTACAGAGTACGTGTCACTTAACTTTACTTTTTATTCTAAAATTTTATTCCTAACAGAAGGGACCTTGGAGGTCATCTAGTCCAACCCCCTGCTCAGGCAGGAAACCCTAGCCCAGTGGTTCTCAACCTGTGGGTCGGGACCCCATTTGGGGTCGAATGACCATTTCACGGGGGTCGCCAAACAAGGCTGTCCGCCATTTTTTCCCCCTTTTCTTTGGCCACGCCCCTGACACCTGGTGATGTATAAGTGGTTGGGGGTCACCACAACATGGGGAACTGTATTATGGGGTCTCGGCATTAGAAAGGTTGAGAACCACTGCCCTAGACCATTTTGGACAGATGGCTGTCCAGTCTCTTCTTAAAAACTTCCAGTGTTGGAGCATTCACCGCTTCTGGAGGCAGGTAGTTCCATTGGTTAATTGTTCTCACTGTCAGGAAATTTCTCCGTAGTTCTAGGTTGCTTCTCTCATTGATGAGTTTCCACCCGTTGCTTCTTGTCCTGCCTTCAGGTGCCTTGGAGAATAGCTTGACTCCCTCTTCTTTGGGGCAGCCCCTGAGATATTGGAATACTGCTATCCTGTCCCCCCTTGTCCTCCTCTTCGTTAAACTAGACATACCCAATTCTAGCAACCGTTCCTTATATGTTTTAGCCTCCCGTCCCCTAATCATCTTTATTGCTCTTCTCTGTACTCTTTCTAGAGTCTCAGCATCATTTTTACATCGTGGTGACCAAAACTGGATGCAGGATTCCAAGTGTGGCCTTACCAAGGCCTTGTAAAGTGGTATTAACACTTCACGTGATCTTGATTCTCTCCCTCTGTTAATGCAGCCTAGCACTGTGTTGGCCTTTTTGGCAGCTGCAGCACACGGCTGGCTCCTATTTAGGTGATTGTCTACTAGGACTCCGAGGTCCCTCTCACAGTTACTACTATTGAGCCTGGTGCCACCTATGCTGTACTTGTGCTAACATCATCAGTGCATGGCAGAATGAAGCAAGCAGCAAATCTCACTGCTGCTCACTAATTATGTTAGTAACCATGTTACTTGGGATGAAATATCTGCAAGAAAACAGCCGAGCTCAAGGAACATCAAGAACGTAAACATTCAACCCAGAACTATTTTTTTAAAAAATTTATTTATAATACAATTAAAAAAAAACATTGGCTATAACGTGACATTCCAGTATATACATTCTTATCAAATTATTCCACATTTTACAATCGATCCTTCATCTCTAAATATACGTCTAAGTTTTATCTACAATACTTATTCTAAAATAATATATGTTTCTATCTTAACACTGTGGAGCACCGTATTTGGGGCGGGAAAGAATCCGATCAATGCACAATAAAAAAGGAATATTTCCCCCCCCCACCCCCCTCAGATTCAGAAAATCTCATTCTGTTGAAGCTGCCCAGGCCTGCATTTGCCTTTTTTTCTGCAGCCCGGCGACCCTGTTGCAGTCGATGGGTTTCCAAGTTTCTTTTTCATGCAGGGGGTTTCCCAAGAGGAATCAATCTCTCTTGGATCTTGCAGGCTGTTGATTTGAATTGCTTTGGGAGGGAGGGAGGAAAGAAGTAGACTCATAGGATGGGAAGGGGCCTTAGAGGTCCTCTAGTCCAGCCCCCCTTGTTCAAGCAGGAAACCCTGTACCTTTTCAGCGACATGGCAGGGAAGAAAGGAAGGAAGGAAGGGAGGAAAGAAGGAGTGAAAAGGAGAAGAAAGCAAGGAACAAAATAAATAGAGAGAGGGCGGGGGAGAAGGAACATATAACATAGAATAATAGGACGGGAAGGGACCTTGGAGGTCTTCTAGTCCAACCCCTTTGCTTGACCAGGAAACCCTATAGCATTTCAGTGAAATGGCAGGGAAGGAAGGAAGGAAGGAAGGAAGGAAGGAAGGAAGGAAGGAAGGAAGGAAGGAAGGAAGGAAGGAAGGAACAAAATAAATAGAGACGAGGGAGGAGAAGGAACATATAACATAGAATAATAGGATTGGAAGGGACCTTGGAGGTCTTCTAGTCCAGCCCCCTTGCTCAAGCAGGAGACCCTATACCAGTGGTTCTCAACCTTTTTAATGCCGCGACCCCCAACCAGTCGTAAGTCGAGGACTACTCAACCGGTCGTAAGTCAAGGACTACTCAACTGGCGCAGCACCGTTTGCAGAATGGGACTTTTGGCGGGCTCAGCAGGGCAGAGACAACCTGGACAGTCCCTATTGGCTTTTGAAAGCCAATAGAATTAGACCCTATTCAAGAGAGTCTCTTCTATTGGCTTTCAAAAGCCAAGAGAATAAAAGGGAGCAGCACAGCTAAGGAAAAGGGGGAAAAAAATGGCGGACTGCGTTGTTTGGCGGCCCCCATGAAATGGTCATTCGACCCCAAATGGGGTCCCGACCCACAGGTTGAGAACCACTGCCCTATACCATTTCAGGCAAATGGCAGAGAATGAATGAAGGAAGGAAGGAAGGAAGGAAGGAAGGAAGGAAGGAAGGAAGGAAGGAAGGAAGGGTGGGAGGGAGGGAGGGAGGGAGGGAATTTTCCAGGAAGCATTTGTGGACTTCAACTCCCAGAATTTCTAAGCTGGCACATTAAAACCCCCAAATCTTAAAGCTGCCAAGGTTGGACCCCCCCCCCAAGGCCCTGGACCATCTCCAAGCCAAGGAAGGGGTGGAAATCTGGGGAGGGGCAGCCCTTTCTGAAGCTGCTTTGCAGAGGGAGGTAGCTTAAGGCGGCCGCCTAGGAAGACCCTTCCTCTTCCGAAACAATTGCACAAACACACTTTGGTGCTCCTGGGGTGGTGGGGGTGGTGGTGGGGGGAGAATATACCCGCCTCGCAGGCGATCCGGAGCAGCCCTCGAAGTTTGAAAGAAGCACTTTGGGTCACTGGAAAAGGACCCTTCTACCTGGCCGCCATAAGGCCCTCCGCATAAGGCACCTGCCGCTGCGCCCCCCCAGACTGGGAGATTGCCCCACTCCAGCTGCTCAGGGCTTGGGATCAAGCCCGTGCCCCCCTGCCTAGGAAAGCCTCGGCCTTTGGGGGAATTCCTGAGATGCTTGCAGATGTCTGACTTCCTTCCAACTCCCAGAATTCCCCAGCCTTCCCCAGCCAGGCAGAAATAAGTGGCTGAGGAATTCCCTCCCTCCCTCCCAATCCTCCTCCCGCCTTCCTTTCCTTCCTTCCTTCCTTCCTCCCTCCCTCCCTCCCTCCCTCCCTTCCTCCTTCACATCCTCCCTCCCTCCCTCCATTCCTCCCACCTTTCCTCCCTCTATCCATTCCTCCCTCCCTCTCCTCCTTCCCTCTGATCCTTCCACCCTTCCTTCATCTTTCCCTCCCTCCCTCTCTCCCTCCCTCCCTTCCTCCTTCCCTTCCTTCCTCCCTCCCTTCCCCTCCCTCTCTTCCTTCCTCCCTCCCTCCCTTCCTCGCTTCATCCCTCTCTCCCTTCCCCTCCCCTTCCTTCCTCCCTCCCTCCCTCCCTTCCACCCTTCCTCTCTCCTCTCTCCCTTCCTCCCTCCCTTCCTTCCTCGCTTCCTCTCTCCCTCCCTCCCTTCCTCCTTCCTCCCTCTCTCCCCTTTCCACCCTCCCTTAATCCCTCCCTCCTCTCTCCCTCCTTCCCCTCCCTCCCTCCTCCCTCCTCCCTCCCTTCCTCGCTTCCTCCCTCCCTCCCTTCCCCTCCCTCCCTCCCTCTCTCCCTTCCACTTCCTCCCTTAATCCCTCCCTCCCTCTCTCCCTTCCCCCTCCTTTCCTTCCACCTTTCCTCCCTCCCTCCATTCCTCCTGCCCTCCCACCCTTCCACCCACCCTTCCTCCCATTCTCCCTTCTTCCGCCCCTTCCTCCCTTTCTCCTTCCCTTCCTTCCCCCTCCCTCCCTCCCTCCCTCCCTTCTAGCCCTGATGATGTTACCTAGCTGGGTAATGAAACGTCTGCAGGAAAACCGCGAAGCCCAGAGAGTGTCAAGGGCCCCTCAAAGTATTTCAAAACCAGACCCAAACAAACCAGAGCACCACAAAACACACCAGGAAAAGGGGCCTCCGCGGACGCTCCGTCCCCTCCCCACAATGGCCAGGCACCAAACGGACGTGGCGACATTGTTTCGGCAGGGCGTGGAAACCAGGGACACCCTAAAGAGGCCAACAATGGGACGGATCCTAACTGCCACACAGGTACAAAAGGCAGGTGGGAGCTTCAATCAGACTGTCCCGGTGGCCATCTTGCCTTTTTTGACTGCCCCTAGAGGTTTCAAGAATGGGGAGGAGGGGGGGGACACCTCAGATTTGGGGAGAGCCCTCTTGGTGGCCACACCCGTCTTTCCATGGACGTGACTCTTGGAACGCCCAAAGGATGCTCGAAGAGGCGGCCAATGGCTACCCTGGACCTTCCGCGCTCCCCAGGGACCCTTTGCCCCTCCCCGGTTCTTCCAATGACTTTTTTGCCCACTCTTCCACGCCCCCAGCCCCTTTCTCTCTCTCTCTCTCTCCCCCGCCCACCCGCCCACGGCCTGTCCGTCCGTCCGTCCGACGAGGGGTCCAGGGCTGCAGAATCTTTAAAGGGCCCACCTGGAACCCGTTCCTGAGTAACCATGCAAACAGAAGAAGGGTGCCCACGGCAACGGACTCCAGGAAGCCACGCCCCCTCCCTCCACGGGGGTCCAGATGGGAAGACGGCCCTTCAGCCCCCAGGAGGGAGCATGCAGCAGCCCCAAGTCTTCTACCCCCAGCACGAGACCTACACCTCTCGCCCCGTAGAGCGACTGGACGGGCAACAGCCTAACCGAGCCTTCCCGGCATTTGTCCTGCCCGAAAACCTTGCTTCTGTAGGTAGGCATCCCTGGCTCGACCCGTAGCCGGACTGGCAGGTCTAGGGAGGGCTCGCTCACGCCTTCCCAGGCTTGGCCCCTCTTCTTGGAGGGCAGAGTGCCCCATTGCAACTTCCTGGACCCACCAGGACTTGGCTGATGCCCTCAGCTGCTGCCCAAGGGAAGGAATTAATCTGCCTTTGGGGTTACCCTCCCTCTCCTGGCTTCATTCTGGGTGGGGCATCCTTGCTTTCCTGCCCCTCCCTCTCCGAGGGGACAGGGGTGCAATCCCCCTCTTTCCCAGCTTGGACCCCGAGGGGGATGCCCGGACAGGTGAAATTCTTGGCTGGGCCAGGCGTGGTAGATTTGCACCATTTCTGCAGAGAAGGAATCCGTCTGGAGCCATTTCTTTCAAATCTGACCCCTGTTG
>NW_024100474.1:0-10000 GCF_016545835.1 Crotalus tigris | reverse complement strand
AGGTCATGTGAAGTGACCAAAACCTGCTGCAACCACCCAGCAGATGGGGGGAATAAAAACCAAACACCCCCCCACACTGCCAATCCCCAACAGAAATGCTCACAACAATGGAAACCTCGGACAGGAGGAAGAGCGCGGGTGGGCGGGCAGGCAGGTGTCTTGCTCAGCTGTGCCTTAGGGGGCACTTTTTTTCAGTGCCATTGTAACTTCAAACAGTCACTAAATGGACTGTTGTAAGTCAAGGACTACCTGTACTTCATCATTTTTTTCCTTTTTTTTTTTGGGTCAAGTTTTTGACCCCTTGCTAGGCGACTGGTGGTTCTCGGATGTTGCCATATCCTAAAAGTGGTACAGTGGGTGAGAAGGTTGAAAAACCCTGATCTAGTCCAACCCCTGGATTGGTGTAGGCATCCAAATGGAAGTTTCCCAGAGGAGGGGGCTGCCCAGCTGCTTCCTGACCACATCTGGGGAGTGGGATATATTTAACATTCAGGGGATGTTTCAAAGAACATCGGAGGAATAAGTGCCTTTAATCCGGTGGCCGCTGGTTGGCCTTGACTGGCTGTGCCAGGGTGAGAGTTGGACCCAGCCCAGGGGCATTCAGCGTGGGAGTGCGATGGCACTGCCATGCATGAGGGCTTTAATATTCTGGCCTTGTTTTTATTTCCTGGGTTGATGATGCGAGCCACCCAGGGATATTATGGAAGATTCATTCACCCGTCCATCCATTCGATATGCCACCCATATCAATAGCAATAAGGACTTAGACTTATATACTGCTTCACAGCGCTTTCACAGCCCTCTCTAAGCGGTTTAGAGAATCAGCCTATTTGCTCCCAACAATCTGGGTCCTCATTTTACCGACCTGGGAAGGACGGAAGGCTGAGTCAACCTTGAGCTGGTCAGGATCAAACTCCTGGCAGTGGGCAGAGTCAGCCTGCAATGCTGCATTCTAACCACTGTGCCACCACAGCTTTTTCTTTCTTTCTTTCTTTCTTTCTTTCTTTCTTTCTTTCTTTCTTTCTTTCTTTCTTTCTTTCTTTCTTTCTTTCTTTTTTCTTTCTTCCCTCCCTCCCTCCCTCCCTCCCTTCACACTTACCAATAGCCCTTAGATTTATATACTGCTTCACAGTCCTTCACTAAGCGGTTTAAAGACTCAGCCTATTTGCCCCCAACCATCTGGGTCCTCATTTTACTGACCTGGGAAGGACGGAAGGCTGAGTCAACCTTGAGCCGGTCAGGATCGAACTGCTGGCAGTGGGCAGAGTCAGCCTGCAATGCTGCATTCTAACCACGGTGCCATCACGGTTCTTTCAAGAGAAAGGAAGGAAGAGAAGGAAGGAAGGAAGGAAGGAAGGAAAGGAAGAAAAAAGAAAGGAGAGGAAAGAAGAGGGAGAGAAAAAGAGAAGGGAAATAAGAGATGGAGGGAGGAGGGAAAGGAAAAATGGAGAAAAAGAAGGGAAGGAGGGAGAGAATAGCAATACTTATATACCAGTTCACGCTGCCTTTACAGCCCTAAGCAGTTTACAGAGTCAGCCTATTTGCTCCCAACAGCCTGGGTCCTCATTTTACTGACCTGGGAAGGACGGAAGGCTGAGTCAACCTTGAGTCGGTCAGGATCAAACTCCCGTGGGCAGAGTCAGTGGGCAGAGTCAGCCTGCAAATGCTGCATTCGGACCGCTGCGCCATCACGGCTCAAAGTTTAATTATTTGGGGCTGCTTAAATCATTTAAATTATTATCTCAATTATTGAATGAACGAATGAACGAATCTACACCAAGAAAATAAATATTTTGTATGCCGCTTTGTTGCTGCATTTATCACCAGGTTCAAAACTTTGTTGTCCCCATTTTCGGCTATACTTGCACACCCACAACTGAAAGCTGTGTGCAGTTGAGACAGACCCAACTTGTAAATAGGTCACCGATTCACACAGACGTCCCTGTGCACATTCAGCCAGATTAACCATTGCCTGCCAGGGTTGTGGTGTTTCCAGCTTGCTGAGGATTGGGAGAACTACAGGAGGTTCCTGGCGCAACCACGACAACCTGGGGGATTCTGGGAAGTGTGCCTGCAGGAAGACGGCTTTGCCATTCTTCCCGTCGAGTGGCTGTTTGTCCTAGGAGTACAGGTAATCCTCGACGTACGACCACAATGGAGCCCAACATTTTTGTTGCGAAGCAAGATGTTTGTTAAGCGACATTTGCCCCATTTTTATGACCTTTCTTGCCGCCATTGTTAAGTGAACCCACTGCAGTTGTTAAGTGAGGAACACGGTCGCTAAGTGAATCCGGCTTTCCCATTGGCTTTGCTTGTCAGAAGGTCACCAAAGGGGATCATGTAACCCCGGGACACTTCAACCGTCATAACTATGAGTCAGCTGCCAACTGTCCGAATTTTGATCCTGTGACCATGGGGGGGGGGGAATGCTGCAATGGTCATAAGTCTGAAAAACAATTGTAAGCCGCTTTTTTCAGTGCCATTTGAACGGTCGCTACATGAACTTTTGTAAGTTGTAATCGAGAACTGTATTCCTCAACCTGAGCAACTTAAAGATAGGTGGACTTCAACTCCCAGAAGTCCACCATCTTCAAGTTGCTCAGGTTGCAAAACACCGTCCTAGAGCACCAGTTGGCAACCCGCGGCTCCAGAGCCGCATGTGTGTGTGTAAAAAAGAGAGTGGCCTCACGCAGTTCTCTGACGAGCTGACAAGCTTATTGGGCGGGGCTCCTCCCTTTGCTGCGTCTCTGCAGGAAGCAGGAAGGGCAGGACAGAGCCAGCCCAATAATGTATGTCAGCTTGTTGGAGAAGAGCCTGAAGCCGGTTTGCCAGGTGAGCAGAAGATCGGAGACAGGGAGAGAGAGAGAGAGAGAGAGAGAGGGAGAGAGAGGGGGAAAGAGGAAAGAGAGAGACAGAGAGAGAGAGAAAGAGAGATGGAGAGAGAGGGAGAGGAAAGAGAGCAAGAGAGAGAAAGAGAAAGAGAGAGGAAGAGAGACAGAGAGGGAAAGAGAGAGAGGAAAGAGAAAGAGAGAGGAAAGAGAAAGAGAGAGAGAGGGAAAAGAAAGAGAGAGAGAAGGTGAGGAAAGAGAAAGAGAGGAAAGAGAGAAAGAGAAAGAGAGAGAGCGGGAGAGGAAAGAGAAAGAGAGAACTCATGCACAGCAGCCTCTATTTCTTTTTAATTCAACTCTTCAATCAAGCTCCGCTCCCCTGCTACCACTTTTCTAGGATGGTCGCGTACCACCTGCCAGGTGCCAATGTACCACAAGTGCTACCTGTACCACTGGTTGAAAAGCCCTGTCCTAGAGTATCCATCCTCCAGCGGTGACCCATGTGGGCCCAGGAGAAGACGGTACTTAGCTGCGTGCGACGACAGGCAAAGAGAGATTCAAGGACAATGACGCATGCTCACGATTGGCCACAGTGTCAATTTATTTAGCAAGAGTCGGCGAGGACGCCGGACGAACCCCCCTTTCTCTCACGAGGCGCAAAATTGACACGTATAGACTTGGATCACAGTGGCACCTCGGCAGGTTTTCCCCTCGGTGAGTGGAGTCAGTTAAGGCAGAGAGAAAGAGCAGGAGGGAGGACGGGGGTTGGGGGTGGGTGAAGGAGAGCTGGCCGGGGGCCCTTGCAAAGAGAAGGACCGGGCCGACTGCCGAGGACCTTCTCTGTCTTTGCTGGACACCGGCCCGTCTTTGGCGAAGACCCGTAAACACGAGACGGAATCAAGAGGCACAACGTCATCTGTAAGGACCGGGAGTCCTCACAGGGCATCACTCGGAAAGCCTTGGCATTCTCGGCAGAGTCGGGGTTGAGGGGCACAGGACCTGCCCATCGGCCGGAGGCTAGATCTCCTGCAAGGACGGGCCGGGGTCGCTGTGCTCGCGCTTCACCTGGGGCTTGCAAGCTCCGGCCTCGTGCCCTAGGGCGCCGAAAGTGTCTGCGGGAAAGAGAAAGATAGGCCCAGCCTTAACCTGGGAGAATGGGGGAAGAAAGCTCCCCAACGGACTGGGAAGAGGCCTCCCCATGGAGGAGGGCCAGAGGATCCGTACCTTTCTCGAGCATAGCCGGAGACAGGGAGGCCAGGTCGCTGAACTGGAAAAGAGAAGACGACGGGGGTTCAATGGGGCTCCCAAGGCCCATCGCAAGTCCCTCACTTTGACGCACCCACAGCTGACCCATCACAAAGCCTACTGACCACACGAAGAACAACGACACAGACACCCCCTAAACGCCGCTGAAGACGTTGCCTAGCCTGGGAACGAAACGTTCGGAAACCGACCCGCCAGCTCGGAAACGACCCTCCACCCTCATGCGACACCCGAGCGCCAGATATGGGCCACTAGAGCAGTGGTTCTCAACCTTTCTAATGCCGCAACCCCATAATACAGTTCCCCATATTGTGGTGACCCCCAACCACTTATACATCACCGGGTGCCAGGGCCGTGGCCAAAGAAAAGGGGGGGAAAAATGGCAGACAGCCTTGTTTGGCGACCCCCGTGAAATGGTCGTTCGACCCCAAATGGGGTCCCGACCCCCAGGTGGAGAACCACTGCACTAGAGCAAATTCAGATTCCTGTCTCGGTGCAAAGCCAGCACTGGGAGGCCGAAGGGTGAGGAGGGGGTTGGGGGGGGTCTTCCTGAACTGAGCAGGCCTCTCCAGAAAGGGAGAAGGTGTTTCCACTCCCTCTGGGCAGATAGTTTTAAAGAGGGAGAATCATCCAGCTGGCTGGCCGTCCACCTTGCTTTTGTCCATATGCGTTTCTCTGGGTTTCTGACAGCCTTTGGGATGGAGGGGGGGGACGCTTCCCCCACCCCAAAAGGCCTCCCCAGCCATGATTACTGTCCTGCAAGAGACTCCGCCAACCCACCTGCCCAGAAGCAGGAAGGAGAACGCGGCTCCCCCTGCTTGCTCCCCCTTCAGACGTTGTGGGTGCTCCATCGCTGGAGGTTTTTAAGGAAAGACCAGACAGCCATTTGTCCAGAATGGTATAAAGCAGTGGTTCTCCACCTGTGGGTTGGGACCCCATTTGGGGTCGAACGACCATTTCACGGGGGTCGCCAAACAACGCAGTCCACCATTTTTCCCCCCTTTTCCTTAGCTGTGCTACTCCCTTTTATTCTGTTGGCTTTTGAAAGCCAATAGAAGAGACTCTCTTGAATAGAGTCTGATTCGATTGGCTTTCCAAAGCCAATAGGAATGGTCCAGGCTGTCTCTGCCCTGCTGAGCCCGCCAAAAATCCCATTCTGCAAACTGCGCTGCACCCGTCGAGCAGTCCTCGACTTACGACCGGTGGAGTCGTCCTCGGCTTACGACCGGTTGGGGGGTCGCGGCATTAAAAAGGTTGAGAACCACTGGTATAAAGTCTCCTGCTGGAGCGGGGGGTTGGACTAGAAGACCTCCGAGGTCCCCTCCAGCTCCGTTATTCACCCAGCCACCAGAAGGATTCTGGTGGCTCCCTGCGCGGCTGCTGGCAAGCCGTGCCCAGCGCTCACCTCTCCCATCACGGCGATGGGCGTCTCCCCCGTGGCTTCGGCCACCCGGTGCTCCACCAGGTAGAACATGTACTCATCGTAGAGGAGACGGATCAGGTGGAAGGAGCCAAAACTGGCGGCGCTGCGCAAGGTGAGGTCGCGGATCACCATGGAACTGAGGGGGGAAAAAAAGAAGGGTCCGGCAGCTGAGTCTGAGAGCTGGGGGGTGGGTGGGACGGGGTGGGGGGGTGGGGGGGGGGAGAGGCCCCATCCTGGTTTTGGAAGAGAAACGGGACTGTTTCTGCTCTGGGAAGGTCTCTCTGCAAGCAAAGTGTGTGTGTGTGTGCGCGCGCACGCGCTGATAGAAGGGAATATTTGTAGGGTTGAACTCAGAGTTCTGAGCTTGGCTGTTTTCTTGCAGATATTTCATTACACAACGAGGTAACAGCATCAGTGGTACACCGGGGGGGGGGAGGAGGAGGAGGAGGAGGAGGAGGAGGAGGAGGAGGAGGAGAAAAAGTAGTTGTGGGGTCCTTGGTGCTCTCTGATCTTGGTGGTTCTCTTGCAGTTGTTTTTATACAACTAGGTAACAGCATCAGTGCTAGAAAGGAGAGGTGTGTGGGTAGAGGAGGAGGAAGAGGAGAAGGAAGAGGGGGAGGAGAGGAGGAGGAGGAAGAGGAGGAGGAGGAGAAAGAGTAGTTGTGGGATCCTTGGTGCTCTCTGATCTTGGTGGTTCTCTTGCAGTTGTTTCATTATACAACTAGGTAACAGCATCAGTGCTAGAAAGGAGGGGTGTGTGGGGAGAGGAGGAGGAAGAGGAGAAGGAAGAGGGGGAGGAGGAGGAGGAGGAGGAAGAGGAGGAGGAGGAGGAGGAGAAAGAGTAGTTGTGGGATCCTTGGTGCTCTCTGATCTTGGTGGTTCTCTTGCAGTTGTTTCATTATACAACTAGGTAACAGCATCAGTGCTAGAAAGGAGGGGTGTGTGGGAAGAGGAGGAGGAAGAGGAGGAGGAGGAGAAGGAAGAGGGGGAGGAGGAGGAGGAGGAGGAGGAGGAGGAAGATGAGGAGGAGAACTGTGGGGTCCTTGGTGCTCTCTGAGCTTGGCCGTTTCTTGCAAATGTTGCATGACCCAACCAGGTCACATCACTACAACTAATGCATTATCATCATTTGTGTGTGCGCGTGTGCGTATTTATATCCATGGGTGTGGGCAGGGGTTCCAACTGAACGGCGCAACGACAGGCTCTTCCAAGTAAGGGAGTCCTCCGCAAGTAGAAAGCCAGCAGATCAGACTGCAGGACCGGTCAGTTTCGCTGCCCCCTCGGGTCCATGTCTCTCCACAGGGGCGCAGGGCTCTCTGGTCCTCGGGGGAGGAAGGGCTGGGGGGGGGTGGGGGGGGCGAGGCAGGGGCCTTACCTGTAGAAGGACCACTTCAGCAGAAACTGCCGGGCCGCCCGGGGGAAGCTGGGCGCGCCCTCGTGCGGCTTCAGCACCTGGGTGACCACCTCGTCCAGCCATCTGGCCCACTGGTCCAGGGAGCTTTGCTGCTGCAGCGTCACCTTGAAATCCTGCTCCAGTTTCTGCACCAGGCCCTCTTCGCACTGGCAGACCCAGGAGGCTTGCTCCTGCCATGGGGGGAGGGGGGGAGGGAGGGGGGGGAGACACCCAGAGAAGGTTGAAAGCTCAAGAAGAGACCTGTGGCTCAGGGCCAAAGGGAGCCCTGAACGTGGTGCCCTCTGAGCTCGGTGCGTCTCCTGCGGGCGTTTCGTGACCCAACTGAGTAACGTCATCCGTGCTAGAAGGGGGGGGGTGGGGGAAGCAGAAGAGGAGGAGGAGGAGGAGGAAGAGGAGGAGGAGGGAGGGAGGTGGAAGACAGTGAGGCCCTGGGTGCCCTCTGAGCTTGGTGCTTTTCCTGCAGGCGTTTCATGGCCCAACTAGGTAACGTCATCAGTGCTAGAAGGGGTGGGTGGGTGGAGGAAGCAGACGAGGAGGAGGAGGAGGAGGAGCAAGACAGTGGGGTCCTGGGTGATCTCTGAGCTTGGTGCTTTTCCTGCAGACTTTTCATTACCCAACTAGGTAGCATCATCAGGGCTAGAAGGGAGGAGGGGGAGGGGGACAGCGGCCCACATTCACTAGCATGGATGGGGTCACCTGTCTGGGTCACGAAACGTCCGCAAGAGCACCCCCACGCTCCCACCCAGGACCCCCTACCCTCATTTCAACATTCTCAACATTTGTGCCAAAGAAAACTCAAATTTTAAGTCTCGGGGGAGGGGGCATCCGACAGGCGCGCCGGAATACGATCCCACCCAGCGGTGTGCCCGGGGCCACCAGGCGCCCCGCCTCCCTGCTCCCCCACACCCCCGGGAGACCCCGAGACCCGGACGGACCTGGACGTTGGCAAAATCCACCCGGTTCAGGTCGCTGAGCATCTGGTTGATCTGGGAGGTGTTCTGGAGGACGGCCCGCGCGGCCTGGGCCAGGTGGTTGAGAGAGGTGTACCTGCGCAGGGTCTGAGCAAAGGCGCTCACTACGCTCACCTGGGGGAAGAGAGAGCGTCAGGCGCCCCGGGTGGGAAGCGGGGGACAGGGAGGGGCCCCGGGGGGGCTCCTTTCAACCAGCAAAGGGACCCTCACGAACCCCCCCCCCGGCCAGGATGTTTAAAATTGACATTATAATTCAAAAGAAACTTTTTTTTGTGTGCCCAAGATTGGGGGGGGGGAGAAAAGAATCTTCGGCTTTGGATGTGGGCGATTAGATAAATTTGTGGTCAACAGAAACGGCTCGTGCGTATTAAATACGGGGTGGTTGATAATATCGGTAATATATCTCAGCTCACTCCTAATAATAATAATAACCACTTGAACACCATCGGCATTGACAAATTCGCTATTAGTCAATTGCAAAAGGCGGCCTTACTAGGAACTGCTTCCATCCTGCGACGATACCTGTAATACCATCAAACATCCACATCTGCCTATCCCAGGTCCTGGGTAAGGACTCGATAGGTAGACAAAATGCCAAATCCAGTCTGAACATCTGGCTGACTGTGCGATGATCGATAATAATAGTAATGATAATGATGATGATGATGATGATAATTATAATAATAATAATGTCAGAAGGGACCTTGGAGGTCATCTAGTCCAACCCCCTGCTCAGGCAGGAAACCCTAGACCATTTCAGACAAATGGCTGTCCAGTCTCTTAAAAACGTCCAGTGTTGGAGCATTCACCGCTTCTGGAGGCAAGGAGTTCCACTGGTTAATTGTTCTAACTGTCAGGAAGTTTCTCCTTAGTTCTAGGTTGCTTCTCTTTTTGGTATATGTATATATCCGAACTACACTGTGTTGTTACTCTGTGTCATAGAATATATGTGGGTATATGCAATTTTCTGGGGGGGGGGGTCATATTTATGTTGTGTATATCGGAGGTGGTGACCCGCAACAGGTTGTTCCACTGGCTAATTGCTCTCACTGTCAGGAAGTTTCTCCTTAGTTCCAGGTTGTTTCTCTCCCTGTTTAGTTTCCATCCGTTGCTTCTTGTCCTGCCTTCGGGCGCCTTGGGAAATAGCTTGGACTTTTATAGTATTTTATTTATGTGGCCTATAGGTTTTGTATAGCTTTATCTCGGTAATGTTGTAAGGCGCCCAGAGTTACCCTGTGTTAAAATAATACATTTAACAATGTATTGAGGCTGTGATCACGTGTTCTACTGTGCTACTGCGTGTCGGAGGGGCTACAGCTGCAGAGGTCAAGCCAGCCTTTAGGGCTGGTCCCAGAGGTGCTTTTTTCCCAGGACTTTCTTTGTTTTTTATTTTATTTATTTATTTATTTATGAGACTTATATACCGCTTTAAGTGCAAGCACTCTCTAAGCGGTGTACACCAGTAAGCAATGTATATATATATATATTTACATTGCCCCCAACAATCTGGGTCCTCCTTTTACCTACCCCGGAAGGATGGAAGGCTGAGTCAACCTTGAGCCGGTGAGATTCGAACCGCTGACCTGCTGAACACAGTCAGCTAAAGTGGCCTGCAGTACTTGCACTCTACCTGCTGCGCCACCTTGGCTCATGTTTTTCCTTTGAAGACGTTTCCCTTCTCATCCCAGAAGCTTCTTCAGCTCTGACTGGATGGTGGGGAAGGGAAGGATTTATACTCCTCGCAGACAGCTGGTCATTTGCCTTCCTTTAGAGAGTCATTGAGGCCACTTGGAGGTTTATCTCTGTGTCCTCAGGGTCACCTGAGGGGTGCAAAGGGGTGTGGAGCTTTCTTGGAGCTGCTGAAGGGATCGTGTTGTAGACTGCAGATAGACGCTGTCGTATCCCCCCCCCATTTTTTGAGAGAGAGGGCTGTTCAATTTGGACCCAGATGCCCTCTTGGATGCCTCTCTCAAGCCAGCGGTCCTCTCTGTCCAAAATGTGGACTTTCCTGTCCTCGAAAGAGCGGATTTTGTCTTTCAAACGCAGACGGACGGCTGACTCTGCTCCTGGTGGGTTGGTTCTCCTCTGTTGTGCCAAGCGC